>NC_080043.1:66325889-66379966 GCF_012489685.1 Lotus japonicus
CAGGATGATCAGCAGAGGTTATTTCAGATGGTTGAGCAACAAGACGTGTTCAGAATGAGCAAAGCAAGCAAATTCAGGAGTCCTCAAGCAAAATGGAAGCAATCATGAAGTATCTGATGGAAAACCTTCCTTCCACTTCCAAGCCTTGAATCCCTCACTTCTATCATGCATGCATTTATTTGTTATGACTGAATTTATTTCATGTTGACTGTGTTAATTTCTTATTCTCTGATTCAATGCACCGTCCATTTAGTAACTCACATGCCTTTATGACTTGATAAGTTTTATGCATGTTTTTCTGTTACTTTCTCTCCTTATATTCTCTGCAATCCTTCTTCCCCATCACAACGCAATTCACTTCACAATCATTCATTTCAATCCTCTCTTACTCTGGTTCAAGAATGACTTCTGTCGAATCAATTTCTGAACTCAAGACTATGGTATTTGACCAATTCTTTCCATGGAGTGTCAATCTATCATCTTCTCAGATCTCTCAAGCTCTTGAGAAGATTGAGAATCTTCTGAAATGTTGGCTCACTTCTCATCAGACTCACTGTCTTCAGAATCTTCAAGAAGTTCTGAATGACCTCCTCCGTCTGACCATTCGCCGGAAGGACGTTGAAGATCAGTTCCAAGGCATTTGCATGCTTCTGGAATATGAAGAAGGTCACAATGAAGCGGATCCAGAGGCTGTCCTGGAGAATACTGCTTTGAAGGAAGATTTGGCTACTCAGTTAGCCTCAATTTATCAGGACATTCGTCCCCTACACCTTCAACTTCTCTCCATGAAGAATTCTCGAGCCTTCCTATATATCTAGGATTAGTCTTCTTCATTCCTCTCAATCCTCTGTACTTTTTCTCCGTTCAGTAATAATAACATCTCTTCTTTGCATCCACTTTCTTGTTATTGTTATTGTTGGTTTTGTTTTTCACTCTTTTTGATTATGACAAAAAAGGGGGAGTACATAAAATGGTTTTGATAAATTTGTATATTATATAAAACCAGTAGAGGAGAACAAGTATCAAATATTTATAGCACATAGATATTGTCAAGTGTCTCAAATAAGGAATACATTTTTGTTCATATTCTGAACTAATCTGCTTCTGACGCATTATTCCAATTATAACTGGACAAGACTCTATGTTATTAAGTGATATACGCTAGGTTCTGAACCATCACTTCTGATGAGTATACATCTCTTCAAGCATAAATTCTGATCACATAACCAGACTCCGAATCTAGATTCTTCACCAATTCATCAAGTCATAGATTCAGGGGGAGTCAGGGGAGACCCTAGCTCAGAATCAGGTGTTATCCCAGATTCAGAAAGAGCAAGGCAAAACCGATACACAAGGATAAGTTTAATCTCTGATCTTTTCTCTCTTGTGTATTCAGTTTATTGTGTAAAAATTGTTCATCAAAATACTTGTTTTGTCATCATCAAAAAGGGGGAGATTGTAAGATCAAGTTTTCATCAGTGGTTGCATCTCTATGTTTTGATAATTACAATTAAGGTTTGTGATGATGAACAATTGTGGTACCCTAACGTTTGTCTTTTTAAGATGTGCCAAACAGGTTCTGAATCTGACCCAAGCCTATTCGTTCAGAAGAAGAAGAACCAAAGGTTACTAAAAAGAGAGCTCTTTATCCTACCATGTTCGTTCTGAACAGTGGCAAATCCTTCAGAAGTTCTGAAGACACAAGCTCTCAAGAGGATCTGAAGAACCAGAGTCAGAAGTTCTGAAGACTTGCAAGCAGTTGCCCAAACTATTCTAGCTCTGACGATCAGAAGTTCTGAGGAACTCGTTCAGAAGCAGAAGTTGCAAGGTCAGAAGAATCCAAGCTTCAGTCTGACGATGATCAGAAGCTTCACCAACGTTCATCTGAAGCCTTCAGATCTCAAGTCAACTGGTGAAAGGACAGGTCACTATCACAGTACAACGTCGTACAAGTCTCAGTCTGTCCGCCACCTACCTCGTTCAGCCTAGCAGTCTGATATTACAGAATTGCCACTCCAACGGATAAAACCCTAGCAACGGCTACATCACAAGTCTTGGAGTATATAAAGGCTGAAGAAAGAAGAAAGAGACTAAGAAACTTTGCTGAAAACATTCAACATATACGAACCAATCTCTTAGCATTATTTCTTCACTGTTCTTAAATATCTGAGTTTACTATTCGCTTTTTAGAAGCACTCATTGTAAACCCGAAACCTTTTACATCACATTGTAAAGTTCCTTAAGAGACCAAGGTTGGTCGGATCTTGAGAGGACTGAATCAAGGTTGATTCAGTGTTTTGGCTAGTCTTAAGAGGATCGGTAGATCAACTTCTTAAGAGGATACTAGTGAGAAAATCAGTGTATTGTTAGTCACTTAGCAGGTAGCAAAGTGCAGTTGTAACACTCATTGATTTTAGTGAATTGCCTTCATCAGAAGAAGGAAGAAATCACCTTCACATGTGGACTGGATTAGCTTGAGCTTTTATCTCAAGTGAACCAGGATAAAATACTTGCGTGCTTTGCTTCCTATCATTCAGCACTTAGTTTTTATCTTTGAGTTTTGAAAAAGCTTAAAAGTATACCCGTTATTCAAAAACTCTATTCAAACCCCCCCTTTCTAGTGTTTTTTGCACCTTCAGTGCAGACGGGTCTGGGGAGGAGTCAAGTTCTGAAGACTAGTTTGCTCTGTTCTTGTGCTATTTTCTTTTGTTTTTGGATGCACCATTTGCAAATTTGTGCTAAAAAGGGGGAGTAGTAGTTTGCGTTGAGATTGAAGATTCTATATGCTATGTGGTCTGTAATATTTTGTGGTACTGCTGTGAAGACCTATGTTTCTACTGTGAAGTTGCTTCTTGCTATGTGTGTTTTGATTGTGTTAGCTTTAGTCTGTTTAATTTGAAGACAAGTTCAAGACCATGGCTATGTTTGTTTCAAGAGGCATTTTCTGATAGCTTATGTGCTGCTAACTTCTGATGGCAGTATTTCTGAAACGTTGCCTCTGATTAGCAGTATTTCTGATAGCTTATGTGTTGCTAACTTTTGATGGCAGTATTTCTGAAACGTTGATGTTTTTAGCTGATCTATTTTGGTGTCATCATATGCTAAGGCCTGATTGTACTTCTGGTTGTGTGTTTGTGCTGCTAAGTGTTTTGTTCCAACTATGCCTTCTGAAGTATGGTAGTTGGTTGTGGAGTTGCATTAGTTGAAGGGGAGATTTGACTAAGGGGGAGAATTGTTTCTCTAGTTTTTATCATCTCTGATTGTGAGTTGTTTTAGACAAAATTTGACAAAGGGGGAGATTTTTGGAACATGTTGCCATGCATTTTGTCAAAACAACCGTTTGTCGAAGCAGATGTCGTGGCATCTGACCTCGTGAAGCTAGGGCATCAGTCCTCAGCTTGTGTTTCTGTTGTGGGCCCTCTGAAGATTTACTGAAGATATGTTTTTGAGTTACTTGAGGAGCAAGTAGCTATTCCATAAGGGTTTATTTGTTGGGTTGTTATTTGTTGAAACAATCTTTGTTAAAAGATTGGTTTCTATCTTGTGCAATAAGAAACCGAATCTATCAAGATTGCGTTTTGAATTGTTGTTACTGCAATCTGTTTCTTCAGCCCGTGCTAACCCTAGAGCCCATGTCACCGCTGCTGAAGTCTATAAAAGGATGAAGACCTAAAACTTGAAGATGGTCGAAGCTGATAGAGAGAGATCGAGTGTTTAAGGATTTGTGTTTGTGCTTTGTCCTTTGTTAGTTGTGAATCTGACTTTGCTCACTGATTCTATAAAGCAAAGAGAGATTATGTGTGTTTGATTGCGTTCAAACTCTACTTGTTCATTGTGTTCACCAATCACTGTGGCAGTGATTGAGAGAAAGTGAGAGGGGCTCTCATACTTAGGTTGAGATTCTAAGTAGAAATACACTGGGTAGATTAGGAAGTGAACTATGAACTGAGTTGTTCATGAGTGTCTGTAATTCCTGAATCTTGAGATAGTGGATTTCCTTTCTTTGGGTGCAAACCCTCCAGACGTAGGTGAAAGTTTTCACTGAACTGGGTTAACAATTACTGTGTGTTATTGTTTCTGTTGTTAAGTTTTATTTTACTGTTAAGCGGTTGTCTAACCTCTTGTCCCAGCATCGTGCAGGACAATCGTATCAGAGGGAACCTGAATTACAAAATTATTTTCAAAACCCTAGAGCCTCATTGAGGTTCGCCCGAACCCTATTTCCAAGGGTTCGGGGCACTTTTTCCTTTCTTTTCATGCATGGGTCGTTAGTCAAGTCTTTTAAAGAATTTACCATGATATGTCATGCATGAACTTGTGTCGATATTGTTGTTGAATAGTTGTCCAAGGGTCGCTCACCTAGCCGTAATCCCCTTGTGACTTTGGATGTTGTTTTATGAATGATGTGGTATAAAAGGAAGATAAAATTCTAGGTTTGACTTTAGAGCCTTAAGAACAAAAAGAAAGAGAATTAATAATGTTGTGACTCGCTTGCAAGTGAAATTAATTAGCGGACATAGGTCAGGTAGACTATGGTCCATGAGAACGATGGGCTTGCACGCGAGGGTGTTTTGTGGATGAGCCGGTTAGGTCTCCACGTGATAACCATGATTTAGTCATGGGATAGGGATTGACTGTGTGGTTCTCCCTGAGTTATTTGTGGATGAGTCGGTTAGGTCTCCACGTGATTGAGGGTGGTACTGCGGTCCCCTCCGAGAATTGTTCATCTGCGGATGATCGAGATTGGCCAAGGAGTTTTGGTGGGTTGTGCGATGTGAGGATCCGTTAGTACTGACTAACTGACTGTATATCCATAAACGACATATAACGTTTATATTGTGATACTATTGTACTTGTGATTGTTATTTTTCTGTTGGACCTGACCCTGTTTTGTGTTTACTTGTTTATTTGGGGGGGGAAGATGCCGCTCTCGATGGATATGGAGGATATCACGAGGGTGGAGATTGTTCTGGATAGTCCAAATGAAGACCGACTCTGGGAGGCCGACAATTCCGGAGTGCGAGGATTTATGTCGGCGGTGCAGTATTCTTGGCAAGGAACTGATTTGGGTCGCTCATTGCAAGTCAGGTTCTTAGGGACGGATCAATCATGTTTCCACATCCTCCAGCTAGGTTTCAGGAGGCCGTGAAAGAAGATACTTCGGAGGATACAGAAGAAGACCATTCGGAGGACGCGACAGTAGAGTCACGCTTACAAGAGGAGGAGGCAGTGGAGTCTCCGCCACCTGAAGTCAAGCCGGAAGTCCGGGTGCAGCGCGTTCCTGGTTGTCCCAAGTGCTTCAGGGTGGGACCTCGGAAAAGTGTGATCATGCTGGAACGGGCCAAGAAGAGGGCGCATGAAGCAGAAGCTGACAGTCCGAAACAGGATTAGGACTAGGAGTTCTTTGCAGTGGGACTGAGAGTTTTGCACCGGACTATTATTTATTTTATTTTACTGTCGAGATTTTTGATGTAGGGCTTTAGCCCAAGGATTTATTATTGCACTCTTGAAATTATGGTTTTACTTTCATTAAGAAGTTATTTCTATTCCGAATTATATGTTTTTAATTATACCGCATTGAATTTTTGTAAGGGTTAAGTTTCGCAATAATTGGTTCTTTTATCATTAATTAAAGATTAATTAATTAATCGGTGAAAATTCTTTGTGAAAATACACGTGATTAGTTACTGTGTGACACTCGAGAAATCGGGGCGTTACATTCATCCGGAATTGCAACACTTACCGGGTGAACAATGTTCCGACGGATGCAATTCGGTTTAGCTTGTTTCCATTTTCTTTGAAGGATGTAGCGGAGGAATGGCTTAATTCACAACCTCAAGGGAGTATCACTACTTGGGAAGACTTAGCAGAAAAATTCACAACAAGGTTCTTCCCAAGAGCTGTTTTGAGGAAGCTAAAAAAAGACATCATGACTTTTGTGCAAACCACTGAAGAGAATCTCTATAAAGCTTGGGAGCGCTTCAAGAAGCTCTTGAGGAAATGCCCTCAACACAATCTCACCCAAGCTGAATTGGTTGCAACGTTTTATGATGGTCTACAATATTCTTGGTGGTTTGGTTTGGACTCGGCTTCTAATGGGGAGTTCGATGCTCTTCCCCCACAAGCGGGGTATGACTTGATAGAAAAGATGGCAGCGAGAGCCATGAACTCTGAAAATGATCGTCAAACCCGAAGGAGTATGTTTGAAGTTGAAGCTTACGACAAGCTCTTGGCCTCCAACAAGCAACTCTCCAAACGAATGGCGGAGATTCAAAATCACATAAAGGCGACCAATTTGGTTTGTGCTACAATAGCCAAAGTGGAGTGTGTGACTCATGGAGGGCCTCATGTTAGTGAATTTTGCACCATGGCTAATCAAGGTTCCCGAGGTCAAGGCTTTAGACTATCTCAACAAGACCAAGAGCAAGTTAGTGAAAATGTTGGCAAGAAGAGCTTAGAGGAACTATTGGAGAGCTTCATCAACTACACGGTGAGCAACTATAAGAACCAAGATGCGGCTATCAAGAACGTGGAGAGTCAATTTGGCCAGCTAGCCAAGAAAATAGCCGAAAGGCCTCAAGGTAAACTTCATTCCGATACTATCCCCAATCCCGAACAAGAAAGTGCTTCTGCTATGACTACTAGAAGTGGTAGAGTGTTGAATGGGTTAGAAAAGAAAGCATAGAGAGAAAAAAGTGAGAAAATAGTTGAGGAGGAAGTGAGTTTTCCAATTAAAACTAGAGTGATGAATGATCCTATTCCTGAAATTGGCAAGGTTCCATTTCCTAAAGCATTGACTAAAAAGAATTTGGATAAAAAGTTTTCAAAATTTGTGGATGTTTTTAAGAAACTCCATATCGATATCCCTTTTTTTTCCGATGCTTTGGAACAAATGCCTATCTATGCTAAGTTCATGAAGGACATTTTAAATAAGAGAAGGAAGTTGAGTGAAGTTGATGAAACTATCATGATGACCGAGAAGTGTAGTGCAATTTTGCAAAGAAAAATGCCTAAGAAGAGAAGGGATCCTGGGAGTTTTACTATCCCAGTGGAGATTGAGGGGTTGACTGTTGTTGAAGCCTTGTGTGATTTGGGAGCGAGCATCAACTTGATGCCGCTTAGCATGTTTAGAATGCTGAACTTTGGAGAGGTCACCCCGACCATGCTCTCCTTACAAATGGCGGACAGATCCCTAAAAACACCATATGGGATTGTGGAAGATGTTATAGTGAAGGTGGACATGTATGTATTCCCTGTTGACTTTGTGGTGCTGGACATGGAGGAGGATGCAAAGATTCCTCTCATTCTTGACTGACCCTTCTTAGCCACTGGCAGAGCTAAGATTGATGTTGATAAGGGTCAGCTCATCCTCCGAGTTGGTAAGGACAAGGTAAGATTTTCGGTTTTCAATCCTAATTCACAAACTAACCTTAATGATGATTTTATTTGTGATATGATCAAAAGCTTGTCCAGGTCTTCAAAGGAGACCCCCAACGTAAGTGAAAAAGATGTTGAGCTTAGCCAAGCTCTCATCAAGCTTGTTAGTGAAAACAAGTGTGGGGGGTCTAAAGAGGAGAATTTCCAAGACCACATGGCTCGATTCACTCAAACTAGTCACCTTGTAAATATGGAAGGTGGGACTAGTGATGAGCTCATGATTAAGCTCTTCCCTCACTCCTTGAAAGGGGGAGCAAGGATTTGGTACGATGGTTTAGATGATACCCTCTCTTGGAAGGAATTGTTCCAAAGGTTTTGTGCAAGTTTCCTACCTTGCACATGTGGAAGAAAGATTGATGGTAAGGAATTTCCTTCCTAACATCAAAGGAAGGAGAGTCCACCTAGGACTATAACTTAGGGCTGCTTAGGAGACAACCCAAGTCTTGTTTTATGTTGCTTGTTTGTTTGTTGCATTTTGCAGGAGGAGAGAGCACGCAACTGAATAGCGGGAGGCGGTTCTATAGCCTCTGTGCTTGACTTGGAGAGGAGGTGTATCTCTTCCCTTTAAGTTAATTCATGCATTTTTAGCATATTTTCTCTTTGTAGAACCTTTTTTTTTTGTTTGATCATGCATAGTAGTTAGAGTCGTTTTTGGGTCTTTACTTCCCTATACTCACATGTTTTTGCCCTTAGTTATGCTCTCTAACTTGTGCTGGTTTTCGAAAATGTTTTTGTGAATACTTGGATTTTCTTTTGGGGATGAGTGATTGCATGTTTTGGGGAAGAGAGGATGAGACTTCGGTATTCCGAGTGTTTCTTAAGGATAGAGTTGGTGTGAGTCCATAAGGGCCCATCTTAGGCCCTTCACCATAAATTTTCTCTAGAGGATCCTGACTCACTTGTACTTCTTGGTTCTGTATTGATTTCACTCTTTGCATGCTTTGTGATACTTGTACAATTCTTGAGACTTGTAGGTTTTTGAGCCTCAGAGTTTGTTGGCTTGAACATTTGTCCCTAGTTGTCCCATTTGAGCCTATTGAAGATTTCTTTGTTAGCTAAATGATTGGGATTGATGATAAGTTGGATTTTGGGAAATTGATGGTCTTTAAATTGTTTTGGAGCTAAATAAAGTTGGAAATGTCTCTTGCCCCTAGTGTAAAAAAAAAGAAGAAAAAGAAAAAGAAAAAAAAAACTCCTAATCAAGTTGAAGTTGCAAAAAGAAAAAAAATATAAGAAAAGAAAGTTGAAAAAGGGGTCAAGAGACTTGTGCTTAAAAAGTTTGTTGTTGAAAGCTCCGGGGTTACTAATATGACCACACTCAAGATGCTTGAAGCTTTAGACTTCCTTCGGGACCAACCACCTTGTACATCACCAAGCTAACATTACAACCCTTGTGGAGTCTCTTTGAATTTGTGCATGTTTGATCTCTGTTGCTCTTGAGTGAATGATATCCATAACCTATGAACTGCTTGTTTGCTCAGTGCACTAAATCAATATCTCATCCTAGGATTTTAGATCTATATGCTTCCCATGAGTGGACTCTACACTCTTCTCTTTTCAAAAGATGCATGAAGTAGGTTTTTGGGTCTTTCTCTTGGAACCAACTGTGGTTGCTTTGTACCCCGGTTTTGTGATAAGTATTCCTTGTTGAGCACTTGTTTTGGGAGCATTTCTTGCGCTTGAGGGCAAGCGAGTGTTCTTTACGCTCGAGGGCGAGCTGTCGCTAAGTATAGTGGTGTGATGACCCTAGTTTAGTAGTGTTTTTAGGGTCATTTCTTTGTTTGTTTTGAATCTTTTTGTTGAGTCTCATGTAGTGTTTCATGCATTCTCATGCATTTTTATCTTTATTTGTGTTTTTACTTTGTTATGGTAATTTTATAGTTTTATGGGGACCTTTCTTGCATTTTAAGTAAGTGTAGGACTTTCATATCTTTTCTACTTGAATAAAGGGTCTTTTATGCTAATAATCTCTTGGAGTTCCTAGATATTTTTCCTTGCTTTGTTCCTAAGTAATCAGGTCTGAAACTGCTGAAGAAAGAAGGTCAAGAGGCTTGGAAAATTGAAGGGAGGCTTAAAGGGCAGTAAAGAAGAAGTTTAAGAGACTTTCTAGCATGTAGAGAGCGCTCACGCGCTCGTGTAGAGTGCCTGAGCGCCAATTGGTTCGCTATTTATATCATGCTAGAGAGGAATTGGCGCCTGAGCGCTCCTGTTGAGCGCCTGAGCGCCAATTACCTCCAAAAGCTACTTTTTTCACTTGGAATTGGCGCTCAGGCGTGCTTAATTGGCGCTTGAGAGCCCAGACTGGACTTGTTTGCCTATAAATAGGCTTTTTGTCATTTCTTTTGTAACTTTTGTCATTTCTATACATTCCTAAATAAGTTAGAAGTAAGGTTAGGCTCTGGAGCTTGAGGATAAGCTTTCTCCAAGTCCATGTTCCAGGTTTTATCCTTTCTTTCTTGTATGGGTTCTATAGCCATGCTTGGCTAAAGCCCTCTTGCTTTGGGTTCTTTGTAAGACTCTTGATGTTTTAATCTTAATTCCTATTTCTATTCATGAATTCTCTGAGTAAACCCTTGAATCCCATATCTTTGCTTCATATTTTAAGCTTGAACGCGTACTAGCTTTATGCTTTTCTATAATAGAACAGAAGTTTGTTATAGATTAGGGACTTGTTGTGGGATTACCCCTTCTATGCTTGCTACTAGGAATAGAGGAAAGTTTGGGGTTTGTTGGCCTGAATTGCATGCTTAGTGCCTTTAGCAAATGTTTAGGTTGTCAAGGAATTGTGCCTATCTTTTGACTTGAGAGGATTGTCTATGCGAGGCCTCGATAGATGATTAATTAGGCTAGAGCATCAAGGAGAGACTCAGAGTTTTGTGGATAGAATAGGTTGACTAAAACTGAATTAGTTAAGCAAGAACCCAAGGCATGCTCACCATTGTTCTCACACACTTATATTTCAATTGCTTGTTAATTAATCACCTAGAAATCAACCTTAAAACTGAATTTTACTCGCTTTCCTACCGTGAACTCGAGGCTTAAACTGAATTCTCATACCAATTCCATGTGGTTCGATAAATTAAAACCGGGTAGATTCTGTACACTTGCAGATTGACCAACAGTTTCAGAGGCAGACACTAAAACAGGAATGGATGTCTTGCGGGATGGCATATCAATGTCTAGGACATGAGGGTCCAGGAACAAACGATGATCCAAGGGGATTTAGGCACCCTTGGATACAGCCACATCATCCATTCTGAGAATATCAGGATGCTGCTTCAGGATGATGGCAGTTAGGAGAGAGGGGAATGAAATGGGCAGCTTCACATCACAAGTCTCTGCATGCTTCAAGGTTTGAGCAAACACCAGTGAACCAAAATGAAAGGGGATCTCAGTCCCAATTCTGTAGATTAGTTTGGCCAGAATGGCAGAGATAGTAGAAGTATGGTGAGAGGGAATCCAATTCACCACTCCAATCCTGTTAAGGATGGCATACTTAACACTCAGAGAACCAGTAGTAAGAAGCTTCTTGGTAGGCCATTTCTTCACTTGCCCAGCAGTAAGCTCCGTGGCTACAGAGTCCAAAGACAGCTCTCCTTTACAAATTCCACAGCACTCCTTCCAAGTGCTTGGTTGATCACAGCAGGGGAGAAGGTTACACATCTTCCACACACATACACTTTCCTGAACTCAGCACTTCCAGGAATACCAACATCATCAGACAAATTGACTAGGAACTCCTTCACTAGCCTCCCATAACACTTCCCAATACCCAGAACTGTCTTCCTCAGACCAGCCCTCTCAATAAGAGCAACAATTTCCTTACACTCAAGCACATCAATGCCAATCCCCCTTTCCTTTGCAATTCGACGCTTGCAAACATACTTCCACTTGAGAACATTCTCAGCAGCATGAAAAGAGAAATTATCAATAGGAAAAGAGGGAACATCCCGAGGGATGCGCTTACCAGAAAATTTCTTCTTCTCAGAAGTCAGGATGTCCTGGACATCGGCTTCAATATCAGACTCAGATTCCAGATCAACCCTTGGAATCTTTTTCTTCTTCTCAGCAGTCTTCTTCACCTTCTTGTCAGAAGACTCCACAACCTTGTGTTTTCCCTTGCTCTTCATATCCACTTGCCTTAATGTGTAGGTGGCAGGAGTGGATTTGGCCTTCTTCTGTGAAACAGAGGGGGTTTCTTCAACAGGAACCCTTCTTCTCCTCTTCATCCTGGCAGCAACACTTGCCATAGGCACATCATTTGAGTCTTCAGCATTTGAAACTTCATGAATAGACGGTGGGGCTTTGCTAGACTCCTCTGAAGAAACATCCTGGTGGGCTTCATTCTCTGATTCAAAATATTTGGACGAAGAAGAAGATTCCTGAGATGGTGAAATCTCCTTTTCAGGCACATCAGGAACACAAGCTTCTGCGTGAGAGACAGATGCCTCAACATCGGGCACATCATTGGCAGAGGTGTCTTCATTGGAAACTTCCTCAAAAGCAGGTGCTTCAAGAACATTCATGGTTTTAGTACGCGACTTGTAGTGCTTTCTGGCATGGGTTCTTGAATCCTTCGTTGCAGAAGCCTTCTTGGATTGAGTGGAAGAATTCACATTCAAACCCATCACTTTGACTCCAAGAGAAGTCTTCTCAATCTTGCCTTTGATAGGATCTTGCTTTCCTCAGACTTGAGACATGGTGAAGAAATAGTGCAAAGTGAACAAATTCAAAGAATTGATGAAAAATTGAGAGCAAGGAAGGACAGAGGTTACGGAATCAAATAACACGACCGGTTGTGAGATTGAAATTTGGCTGTTGGGGATGATTATATAGCAGTTGAGTAATGAAGAAGCAACCTTGATGATGATGTCATAACAGCAGTATTGGTAGTTACGAGAAAACTAGCCGTTAGAGCAAAAACGTGCGTTAATTGCTATGCTTCTTCAAATAGGCAAATCCCAAGATTTCCTCTCAATTTCTCAAAGGTGGTAGCATCAAGTGGTTTGGTGAAGATATCTGCCAATTGCTTTTCAGTGGGAACATGCTCCAAAGTGACAATTTTATCTTCTACCAAATTTCTGATGAAATGATGTCTGATGTCAATGTGCTTAGTCCTACTATGTTGAATAGGATTCTTGGAAATATTGATAGCATTGGGATTGTCACAATACAATGTCATGACATCTTGCTTGACTTTATACTCCTTTAGCTAGGGGTGAGCACCGGTCGGTTACGGCCGGATTCGGGCTCAAAACCTCCCAACCGATCAAAACCGAGTGCATGATATTGTGGTCCGATTCCGCCCAAACACAGCTTCGATTTGGCGGGTTTCGGGTTAAGCGGGTAAATGGGTCAGTCGGGTGGGTTCAATCGGATCTGGAGGAGACGAGTTTCTCAAACCTTTACCCAGAAAAATTTAAGAAAAAAGAAGGAGATGATGGCAGATTGGACGACACCATGGTGCTAACTAAGATGTGAGGTTCATGGAGTTTCAATCCTCTCTAGCGCCTACTGCGGCAATGCTATGGTTTGCCTCCGCTAAGCTTCAACTACACAGATCTAACACTCAATATCATGCTGCGGCCACCAGATCTTCTGCGGTGTTGTAATGGTTTGGTTCCCCTCCGGTGAGCGTCATCAACTACTCCATTGTAGCACTCCATCTCCATGATCCATCCTTTGCTTGGTCTTGGTCTTCATTATCACCTGATCTACCTCAACTTCTCACAACATCCTCATCGTCTTTTTAGTTTCCATTCATGGGTATTCATTCACCTTGTTTCTCCCACTGACATAAACCACCGCCACTCTATGCAACAAAGTGGGTCTTGGTTTCCTAAGACGTGGATTTTATCTTAGTCTCCAATATAAATTATTAATGGTGGATTTTTAATTTTCTTTGGCATTTAAAAAGAGTAAATCTGACATTTGAAAAGACAATGCTGCAAAGAGGTAGCCTACTAGCCTGTGACTTTGGAAAAGCGTGTGTCATTAATACTGCAAGTGTGACAGTGCGGGACAACTGCATGTTTTGAATTAAAAATTAATAGTATCTCTTGGGCGGGTTCGGGTTCCGATGGATTAGGTTTTTCAAATCCGAACCTGCCCGTTTAAACCCACATGGAACCGTAATAATGACCCGTGAAACCGTGAACCCGGGTTGGACCGCCCGTTTGCCTTGGGTTGGGCTCGGGTAAGCCGGATCCGGTTCGGGCCGGATATTTTGAGCAGCCCTACCTTTAGCATTTGCTTCATCCACATGAGTTGAGTGCAACTACTCCCTGAAGGTATGAAAAACGGTAGAAAGGGGGGGTTTGAATAACGTTTTCAGAACAAAACTTCCACCTTAAAGATTTTGACAAATCTTTCGAGAACTTAAGTGCTAAAGATAAGAGATAGAAAAGCACACAAGGATTTTATCCTGGTTCACTTGATAAATCACTCAAGCTACTCCAGTCCACCCGTTAAGGTGATTTCTTCCTTCTTAGAATGAAGGCAATCCACTAATCAGGTAAGAGTTACAACTGCACTTGAAACCTACAAGTGACTAACAATTACACTGACTTAGCTCACACTAAGATTCACTCTCTTAGTCTTCTCTAGGATCCGATCAACCTTGATCTCCTAAAGGAACTAAACAAACTGTTTATCAAAGAATTGTTTACAAGAGATTTGCTTCTAAAAAGCTAATAGTAAACACAATGAATTTCAGATGAAAGAAAGCTTAGAATATTTTGAATATGTCTTGCGCGTATATGTGTTTCTTTTTCTCTAGCCGCTTCTTTCAATCCTCAGCCTCTATATATACTCCAAGGATTAGGGTTGAGCGTTGCATGGGAAATGCTACCGTTGGAGGGCAGTTCTGGAAAATCCAGCTTCTGCTGTGGCTGAGAACGTTAGGTAGGTCGTCAGGAAGGTACACTTGCTTTTGTACTTGGATAGCGACTTGACCTTTTAACCTAGGAGACTTCTGATCAGGGGAATACTTCATATTGGAACTTGTGAAGCCGGTTGATCAGAGTCAGAGGGAAAGCACAGATCCTCTGACCATTGTATCTTCTGATTCTGAACTCAGAGGGAAGAACATGGCCTTCAGAGTTTCTTGCTTCTGGACTTCAGAGTTTCCACTATTCAGCTTCTGGATCTTCAGAGTCTTCTACACCATCAGAACATCTGAACCTTCAGTGTTTCTTGGTTATCAGAACTTCTGGATCTTCAGAGCTTCTAGCGACTGAGTCCACATCAGAGTTTGTATAGCTTCAGAACTTCTGAAGCTTTTCCACTGTTCATACTGAACATGGTGAATGCGAAAGCGTTGCTTGGGTTACCCTTTATACACAGTGCTTCTGATTTGTGTGAGATTGAGTTGAGGTCAGAGCCTGTAAATAGCACACTCAGAAAAACACGTTAGAGTACCACAATTGTTCATATCAAAAGGTTAACTTGTAATCATCAAAACATAGAGTTGTACTACTAGATCAAAACTTGATCTTACAATCTCCCCCTTTTTGATGATGACAAAACTAAGATTTTTGATGAACAATTCTTAAACATTAAACTGAATTCACTCAGAGTTTAGAGATATAGAATAAGACTTATCCTGATGTGAATAGTTTATCTTGCTCATTCTGAATTCAAGTCACTGCTTGATTCTGAGCTTAGCTCCCCCTGAATCTAATACTTGATGAAAACGTTAGTAAAGTCTAGATTCTGAGCTAAAAAATATAAGAGTTCAGAGTGAAAAGCTTATGACATAGATGAAAAACGAATAATCAGAGCGCATAAGTGATCAGAGTCAGGGACAAGGTATCAGAGTCTTGGGTATCAGAGTCAACTTAGAATCACTTCAGAAGAAGTGAAATGTATTCCTTGTATTTGCCCAGTGACACATCTATGGTCATGAAGGTGGAACTCTTAAAATCTCCAAAAGAAAAATAAGTCACACTAACACATCTTACAAATCAAAAACTGGGTTTACTCCCCCTTTTTGTCATAAGCAAAAAGCTTGGGGTGTGAAAAACTTAGCTTGAAGTACAAGGTACTCCCCCTTAGAGAAGGTCTAAGTTTAAAAGAAAATGAAAACGATGTAAGAATCAGAGTTAGGCGAAAATAAATAGAAGAGTTAATGCAAGAGATGAACGTTTACCACCGGTCAAGTGAGTAAATAGAAGGGTCAGTTACCAAGAACTTAACCTCGAGAAACTGTAAGAGCATTAACTTTCAGAGAGAAAGTGAAGCCTATAAAAAGCGTTGGAGAGAAAGGTAAGCTTCACACCTCGAATAATTTTCAGTAAGAAAAAATGGCATCATACAACGTAGTACTAGAAGAGCTGAGGAAGAAGGCCTTTGAAGAGGACTTGTTCCTGAACATCAGGCATCCAGAGGGTGCAACTACCATCGCGGAGCTGACACGGACACTGCTGGAAGAGGACCTGCGTCCAGAGTTGGAGAGAGACCTGAAGGAATTTCTTGCCTTCGTGGAGGAGGTGCAAGAACTCAGCCGGCTTGAACTCAAGCTGCTGGAAGAGAAAGAGAGTTTGGAAGAGAAGCTCAAGACTTCAGAAGAGATTCTGGAGAGGGATGAGCTAAAGATCAGGCTCAGCAACATCCAGCATGTACTGGATCGTCTGGAAAAGGATAGGTCAGAGCAGCGCCAGGAGTGCAGAAGAATGAGGAGGGATCCTCCATTCTAGATTATATGATGTAAAGAAATATGATGTAAACATAGAATTATGAATAAAAAAGACTTTTGCAAACATATGTGACATAAGTATATAGATATATATGCATATATAATCACAAACGAACAAAAGAGAATAAATAAATAAAAAGAAACAGAGTTTAACAAAAGGAAAACAAAGTTAACGAAAAAGAAGAAAAAGAAGAGATCCTAAAAACTAAGGTTTGTCAGTGCGTCTCAGAAGTTCCATCATCATTTGCTTCATCTCAATCAGCATGGATTCATGAGTGTCAAGACGTTGTTCCATGATGTCGAGTCTGGAAGAGCTTGGCTGAGAAGAACTGGAAGGAACATTCTGAGCAGCTTGAGGATCTGGAATGGAAGCAGAAGCAGCAGGAGTAAACACAACTGGTGCAAGTGCTTGGCATCTAAGAGCTTCAGCCTCAGCTTCAAGTCGCTCTGCCTCAAGTCTGGCTTGTGCAGCTTGAGCTGCTGCTTGACGTGCAGCTTCTTCTGCTTGTTCTTTCTTTCTCTTGGCTTCTTCAATAGCTTCAAGAAGCTTATTTCTCTGTTCTAGTTCATGAAGAGCCACCCTTCTAGCAAACCTTTGCTTTGCAGCCTCAATGCTCTGACTGCCCTCTGCATGCAGGAGCTGCATCATAATCGGAACTTGAGCCACTAGCCAAGTGCTCAGATTGTTCCACTCATCAGCCACATTTTCAGCATTCTCACTGAGATCAGTCTGACCGTGCACATTGCGGAGCCTCAAGGAGGCTTCATGATAGAAGATATTGATGCACTCAGAGAGAGATGTGGGTTGAAGGTGAGTATAGGGAATTATGGAGAGGTTGGGTGCAGGAGAGGCTGGGTGATTGCTGCTATGAGCTTCAGAGGCACCTTGTGGAGAACCAATGTTAATCATGGGAGCATTGGGTTCAGAGGTTCCAAGGTGAGGGTCTGAAGTTTCAACCAGAGGGTGAGGTGATCTAACCGAGGATTGGTTAGACACTGATTGTTTGGGTTCAGGGTCTGGTTGAATGAGCTCTTGTTGGTCAGGGACAGGGTGAGCTTGTTGAACTAAGGGGTCTGCCTCTTGGATAGGATTGGCGAAGATAGGTTCATCTGGGTCAACTAGACGTTCAGGTCTAGGGCCAGGATATCTCCTAGGGCTTGGACAGGTAAGGTAATACTCTTCCAAGGCAGACACCTTTTCTTTTCTAACCTCCATGAATTTTCTAATTGATTCAGAGTTATTGGAGGGAGAAGAATCAACAACATTGATTGGGAAGGATACAGGTGTAAAGGCTGTTGAAGAGTCTGTATCCGTGGTTCTGGCAGCAGGACGTGCTGATGCTCTGGGAGCAGAGTGATCAGACGTTCTGGGTTGTGGTTCTGTTTGGTTGGGCTCGGGTTGTTCATGGATGATTGGTTCAGAGGATAATGGGTCGTATGGAATGGTGAGGAGAGATGTTGGTTCTTCTGACCTAGAGGGTTGATTCTGAAGCAAATTCCAGAGGGGTGCTTCAGTAGGAGAAGGTTGAAAGAAGGAAGATCTTGGGGAATGTGGTGGAGAGGTGGTTTGTTCGGCTGGCTGGGATTCAGGAATAGGAGTGAGGGGATTTGAGGAGTGTTGAAGCAAGGCAGAAATAGGAAGTGCATCAAATAAATTCAAATCATCATCAGAAGCAAGTGCAGGCTTACTTGAATGTGCTGATGATCGAGTCACTCTGGCAGAAGGTTCAGTCCTTCTGACCACTGCAGCAGCTGGTTCCACCCGAGTAGGCTTCACCACGATTCTGACCTTCTTCTGCTTCTTCTTTGGAGGACCATCCTCACTATCACTATCGTCACCATCATCAGGCTTTCTCTTTGTCTTCTTGACCAGAGGGACATCAGATTCTTCAGAGGATTCTTCCAGAACCATCTTCCTCTGAGCTTTCTTCTTGGGAGGAGAAGGAAACTCTGGAGCTGGCGGCAGTCTGCTGAAGAAATCATCAAGATCAATTTCGAATCCTTGAGCCCTGAGGTCTTCAACATAGCATCTGATGGCTTCAGGATTGTCTGCTTGAGTCCACAGTGGGTAGTCATTCAGAGGCATCCTTCTTCCTCTGATCTCAAAAGATGTGTCTTCATGAGCAGGAGCAATCTTCTTCTGGACCAAACCCATCTTCTTCAGAGAGTTGACAGTGAAGACATCGCTAACAATTGTGCTCAAGTCCTCTGTGCAACCAGCATTGATCAAATCTTGCACCAAGTTGCTTTCAATGAGAAAGTCTGAGAGCAGCCTCCCAAAAGGGATATATTTGATTGCAGACTTGATAGAGGCGGTGGTGCGAGACTTCCTGATGCATTCCTTCAAGTAGGAGAACAGGAAGTAGGGAAGGCAGATCTTCTCCTGATCTTGGATGAAGAACAACATCGCCTTCTGGTTGAAGTTGATGTAGTCTGGAGAACTGCCCTTCGGTCTCTGGTTTATGCAGTTGAGCAGGATCTTGTGCCAGATCCTGAGTTTGGGGTGAAGGTCCATCACCTTGTAACTTGTCTTGCCCGGTTTGAAAGTGGTGTACAGGGCCTGGTTGGTTTTGTCTTTGGTGCTGGGTTTCAGCTTCGACTCAGTGAATTGGAATCGAAACCCATAAGCAGTGTCTGCACCTAGCAGATTCACGAATGACTTCTCCGTGATGATGATCTTCCTGCCAAGAATATGAGATACCACTTGAGTATCATAGCAGTCGGCGTGCTTCCAGAATTCCTTGACCAACTTCTCATACACCGGTCCTCGAAGTCGGTTGAAGTAGTTTCCCCAACCTTGAGCTTGGACTTCAGGACGAAGATCAAACCCATTTGCAGCCAGGTTGTCGAGGTCGAATCTCCATTCTGCCAGGACTTGGAGTTCCTCAGGAGCAAATACGCAGTGAACGGCACAGCCCCGTTCTGCAATTGGAACAATCTGCTCTTGAGCTTGAACTTGTTCTTGTGCCGGGTTCTCAGAGCCCCTTTGACCCGTTGCCATACCAACTACCATGTGAGGGAACTGAGGTGCATCTGCAGTAGATCTTCTGGTTTGTCTCACCATTTTGAAGAGGTTGAAGGTTTGAGGTAGAAGATGAAGTTTGAAGGATGAAGAGAGATCGAGAGAGAAATCAAGAAAGAGGCGGTTTTGAAAAGCAAAGAGTGCGAGAGTGAAAACCGGAAGTGAACGAGAACGTGTGTGTATAGTGGGTTTTATCAAATAACCGTTGTTGATTCAAAAAGCACTTTAAGATCAACGGTTGAAAATTAAAGATAGATAGTAACAGTAAAATACACAATCACACACAGGAGATAAGCATATCTACACGCAATCATAACAGACTGTCACACGGGCACAAGGAATTACGCATCAGAAATTCTGACACACGTGTTGTTGTCTCAGCTTCAGAGTCAGTACCAGTGGGCACACACACTCTGATTGAGTTACCTTCTGGACTAGACATCTTCTGATCAAGAAGTATCATAGTCAGAGGTTCTGATCCATCTTCACTCTGGACAAAAGTCCATGTTTAGATTTTTCAAATAAAATTAAATCTATCCTCTGCTAAGGGCTTTGTAAAGATATCTGCCCATTGATGGTCAGTATCAACAAACTTCAGAAGAAGTACGCCCTTCTGTACATAATCTCTAATAAAGTGATACTTTACCTCAATGTGCTTTGCCCTTGAATGCAAGATAGGATTCTTACTCAATGAGATTGCAGCAGTGTTATCACAATAGATTGGGATATTGCTCTCAAGGATCTGATAATCCTCCAGCTGATGTTTCATCCAGAGCATCTGAGTGCTGCATATTGCTGCTAAGATATATTCTGCCTCTGCAGTTGATAGTGCAATGGTTGATTGCCTCTTGCTTGCTCATGAGACTAGATTGCTTCCCAGAAATTGACAATTTCCAGAAGTACTTTTTCTCTCTGTTCTATCTCCAGCATAATCAGCATCACAATAACCTGAAAGCTTATACTCTGATGTTTTCTTATACATCAAGCCAAGGTTAGTGGTGCCTTTCAAATACCTTAGGATCCTCTTAACAGCAGTTAAGTGGGTTTCCCTTGGATCTGATTGGAAACGAGCACATAAGTGAACACTAAATAATATGTCTGGCCTAGATGCAGTTAAGTATAGAAGTGAACCTATCATTCCACGATAGAGCTTCTGACATACTTTACCACTTTTATCTTCTTTCTCCAAAATGCATGTAGGATGCATTGGAGTCTTGGCCACTGTAGATTCCAGCATATTGAACTTCTTCAGAAGTTCTTTAGTGTACTTGCTCTGATGGATATATGTTCCTTCTGGTGTTTGATCAACTTGTATTCCCAGAAAGTACTTTAATTCTCCCATCATACTCATCTCAAATTCAGCCTGCATCATCTCAGAAAATTCTTTGCATAGAGATTGATTAGCAGAACCAAATATAATATCATCAACATAAATTTGCACAATTAAGATATCATCTTTATAAGTCTTGCAAAAAAGAGTTGTATCTACTTTACCCCTTACAAACTCATTCTCCAGAAGGAATGAGCTAAGTCTCTCATACCATGCTCTGGGAGCTTGCTTCAGACCGTAGAGTGATTTCTTCAATTTGAACACATGGTCTGGTTTCTTTTCATCTTCAAAACCTGGGGGTTGATGAACATAGACTTCCTCTGAGATATAACCATTTAGGAAGGCACTCTTTACGTCCATCTGATGTAGAACTATGTTGTGATTTACTGAGAAGGAGATCAACAGTCTGATTGCCTCCAGTCTTGCTACCGGAGCAAATGTTTCAGTGTAGTCTATTCTTTCCTGCTGGCTGTAGCCTTGAGCAACTAGCCTTGCCTTGTTTCTGACTACATCTCCTTTCTCATTTAGCTTGTTTCTGAATACCCATTTCGTTCCAATAACATGGACATTCTCAGGCTTCTTCACTAAGCTCCAAACATCGTTCTTGGAGAATTGATTTAATTCTTCTTCCATGGCCAGAATCCAATCCTTGTCCTGAAGAGCTTCATCTATGGACTTGGGTTCAATTAAGGACACCAATCCTTTCAGACTCAGCAAGGTCTCTTCAGAGGGTCTGAAGGCAGATCTGGTTCTGACTGGTTCATCTTTGTTGCCCAGAATTAATTCCTTAGGGTGAGCTGCAGTGATTCTGCTCTTCTTCAGAGTTTGTGAGTTAGAGGGACCAGCTTCTTCCTCTGGTTCATCTTCCTCTGGCTCAACTTCCTCTGGAGCTTTGCCTTTGTCAGAAACATTAATGCTTAAATCTGCAAACTTTTCAACTAGCTTTGACTGGTCAGAGTCAAGCTTATCATCAAATCTAACATGAATAGATTCTTCAATAGTCTTAGCATCAGTATTATAAAATCTAAAACCTTTAGATCTATCAGAATAACCAAGTAATAGACACTTAGAAGACTTAGCATCAAATTTATGCAATCTATCCTTAGTATTGAGAACATAACAAACACAGCCAAAAGGATGAAAATAAGAAATGTTGGGTTTTATGTTCTTCCACAATTCATAAGGAGTCTTATTCAGAATTGGTCTCACAGAGATTCTGTTCTGAATGTAACATGCTGTATTTACTGCCTCTGCCCAAAAGTGCTTAGCCATGCCAGTTTCTTGGAGCATGGTTCTAGCCAACTCCTGAAGAGTTCTGTTCTTCCTCTCAACAACACCATTTTGTTGAGGAGTTCTGGGACAAGAGAAATCATGTGCAATTCCATAGGAATCAAACAGACTCTCAAACTTGTCATTCTCAAACTCTCCACCATGGTCACTTCTGACACGCACAATCCTACAAGCCTTCTCTTTTGCACTTGAGCAATGAAGGTAGAGAACACAGCATGAGACTCATCCTTGCGGGTTAGAAACTTTACCCATGTCCAGCGGCTATAGTCATCAACGATAACCATCCCATATCTCTTGCCACCTATAGACTCAGTTTTCACTGGTCCAAACAGGTCGATATGCAGAAGTTCTAACGGCCTTGAGGTTGAGACAACATTCTTTGCCTTGAAAGGGACTTTTGTGAATTTGCCTTTCTGACATGCTTCACAAAGAGCGTCTGAAGCGAACTTCAGATTGGGTAAGCCCCTGACAAGGTTTAGCTTGCTCAGCTGAGAAATCTTTCTCATACTGGCATGCCCTAACCGTCTATGCCATACCCACTGCTCTTCATTAACAGACAGAAGGCACTTCACATTCTGAGCCTCCAACTCAGATAATCTAATCTTATAAATGTTGTTCTTCCTCTTGCTGTTAAACAGAACAGAGCCATCGATCTGACTTACAGCCCGGCAGGACTTTTGATTGAATATAACATCATAACCCTTGTCAGCTAATTGACTAATAGACAATAAGTTATGTGTTAAGCCGTCTACCAATAAAACATTATCAATGCATGGACTACTATCTACACAAATAGTGCCAGTACCAATAATTTTACCCTTTTCATTTCCTCCGAAGCCAACTTCGCCTCCAGGCTTAAGTTTCAGCTCTCGGAACATACGCTTTTCTCCCGTCATGTGACGCGAGCATCCACTGTCCAGATACCATGATTGGTGTTTCAGTGGAGCTATCAAGGATATCTGCAACATAGATAATCTTGTCCTTAGGTACCCACTTTCTGGGTCCTCTTTTGTTAGTTACCCCAGAGGTTCTGATCACCATGGGTGTCTCAACATAATATTTTAAAGGAATATTTGCATGATATTTAGTCATAGAGAAAGATCCCTTTTTAAGAGGGTTTTTAGCAATTTTAGCAGGTACAGGATCAGGCAATATGGTACCAGAGGGAACAAAGCATTCATACAAGGATTTAGCTTTAGACACAGAAGGCTCATTTCTAATTGGTTTAGAATAGCCAATGCCATGCATTCCATTTCTGCTTACGCCATAGATCATTGAAGCCATTAAGCTTCTATCCACGCTTTTAGCTAGGAATCTTTGAAAAGACTTTTCATACTTAGATTCATTTCTACAATCAGAGGCATCACAGGCAACAATTTCTTCTAACTTAGCAATCTGGTTCTTAAGCACAGAGTTAGAATTTACCAAAGCATGATTTTCATTTTTCAAATCAGAAATAATTTTCTCATGTTTAGAAGGAGTCTTGGAGACAGCAGATAAGTTCTTTTTCAACTTTTTATGCTTAGACAATAAAGAGTTATACTTATCCATGATATCAGACAAAGCATGTTTCAGTTCAGAGGTAGAGAAAGAAGCAAATACCTCATTTTCATCGTCTGAGTTAGGATCTCCTTCTGATTCTGAGTCAGAGTCAACAGCTTCCTTTGACTCTGCTTCCTTGTCTTTGACAATTGCCATGAGTCCTTGGACTTCACCATCAGAGTCAACATCCTCTGACTCTGATTCATCAAATGTCACCATCAGACTCTTCTTCGTCTTGAAGTGCTTCTTTGGCTTCTTGTCTTTCTTCAACTTTGGACAATCACTTTTGTAGTGCCCAGATTCTTTGCACTCAAAACATGTGACTTCCTTGATTGAAGACTTCTTCTGGCCTGAGGACTCATACTTTCCTTTTGCCTTTCCAGAGCCTTTGAACTTGCTCTGCCTGTGCTTCCAGATGCGGTTGAGTCTCTTGGAGATCAGAGTCAGCTCATCTTCATCAGAATCTTCTGATGCTTCTTCAGATTCTTCTTCTTCAGCTTGAAGAGCCTTTGACTTCTCAACCTTAGCCTTTTCAGATTTGGATTTCAAGGCTATGGACTTTTTCCTCAGATCTTGCATCTCTGAGCGTTTCAGCTCATGGCATTTCAAAATGCTGATAAGTTCTTCTAAACTCATATTCTCAACGTCTCTCGTGAGCTCTATTGAAGTCACCAAAGGCATCCAACTTTCAGGAAGACACCTGATGACCCTTATGACATGATCTTTTGTTGTGTAGCTCTTGTTGAGAGGTCGTATGCCAGCTACAAGCAATTGAAATCTGGAGAACATTTCTTCAATGGACTCATTTGGCTCCATGATGAAGGATTCATACTTTTGGATCAAAGACAATGCCTTTGATTCTTTGACTTTCTTGTTTCCTTCATGAGACATCTTCAGAGATTCAAAAATGCCTTTAGCAAACTCACGATCTGTAATCTTCTGGTACTCCTCATAGGAAATAGCACTTAGAAGAATTGCTCTTGCTTTGTGATGTTGTGAGTACAGCTTCTTTTGATCTGCAGTCATCTCTGACCTTGGGATCTTCTTGCCATCTGCATCAACTGGACGCTCATAGCCATCCACAATAATATCCCAGAGATCTGCATCGAAACCCAGAAAGAAACTTTCCAGTCTATCTTTCCAATATTCGAACCTTTGACCATCGAACATAGGAGGCTTTGCGTTGTAACCATCTCTTTGAGTTTCACTGGTGGTGGCAGCCATTGTTTTTCACACCGGCCCGGATCACTGAACACTGTTAGGTGTGGTAATCAGAACTTGCGCTCTGATACCAATTGAAGGTATGAAAAACGGTAGAAAGGGGGGGTTTGAATAACGTTTTCAGAACAAAACTTCCACCTTAAAGATTTTGACAAATCTTTCGAGAACTTAAGTGCTAAAGATAAGAGATAGAAAAGCACACAAGGATTTTATCCTGGTTCACTTGATAAATCACTCAAGCTACTCCAGTCCACCCGTTAAGGTGATTTCTTCCTTCTTAGAATGAAGGCAATCCACTAATCAGGTAAGAGTTACAACTGCACTTGAAACCTACAAGTGACTAACAATTACACTGACTTAGCTCACACTAAGATTCACTCTCTTAGTCTTCTCTAGGATCCGATCAACCTTGATCTCCTAAAGGAACTAAACAAACTGTTTATCAAAGAATTGTTTACAAGAGATTTGCTTCTAAAAAGCTAATAGTAAACACAATGAATTTCAGATGAAAG
The DNA here is from genome assembly GCF_012489685.1 of Lotus japonicus. NCBI lineage: Eukaryota > Viridiplantae > Streptophyta > Magnoliopsida > Fabales > Fabaceae > Lotus > Lotus japonicus. Next base: position 66,350,939 of record NC_080043.1, read on the forward strand.
AAAGCTTAGAATATTTTGAATATGTCTTGCGCGTATATGAGTTTCTTTTTCTCTAGCCGCTTCTTTCAATCTTCAGCCTCTATATATACTCCAAGGATTAGGGTTGAGCGTTGCATGGGAAATGCTACCGTTGGAGGGCAGTTCTGGAAAATCCAGCTTCTGCTGTGGCTGAGAACGTTAGGTAGGTCGTCAGGAAGGTACACTTGCTTTTGTACTTGGATAGCGACTTGACCTTTTAACCTAGGAGACTTCTGATCAGGGGAATACTTCATATTGGAACTTGTGAAGCCGGTTGATCAGAGTCAGAGGGAAAGCACAGATCCTCTGACCATTGTATCTTCTGATTCTGAACTCAGAGGGAAGAACATGGCCTTCAGAGTTTCTTGCTTCTGGACTTCAGAGTTTCCACTATTCAGCTTCTGGATCTTCAGAGTCTTCTACACCATCAGAACATCTGAACCTTCAGTGTTTCTTGGTTATCAGAACTTCTGGATCTTCAGAGCTTCTAGCGACTGAGTCCACATCAGAGTTTGTATAGCTTCAGAACTTCTGAAGCTTTTCCACTGTTCATACTGAACATGGTGAATGCGAAAGCGTTGCTTGGGTTACCCTTTATACACAGTGCTTCTGATTTGTGTGAGATTGAGTTGAGGTCAGAGCCTGTAAATAGCACACTCAGAAAAACACGTTAGAGTACCACAATTGTTCATATCAAAAGGTTAACTTGTAATCATCAAAACATAGAGTTGTACTACTAGATCAAAACTTGATCTTACACTCCCAGCCGCAATATATTCAGCTTTAGCAGTTGACAATGAGACACAATTTTGCTTCTTGCTGAACCATGAAATCAAGTTGTTCCCTAGGAAGAAACAACCTCCATATGTGCTATTTCTGTCATCAGCACTTCCTGCCCAATCTGTGTGGGCCACCCCTAAGCACACAGCTTAGAGATTTCCCACGTTAATACATATCGCTTCTCTACACTAATACTTTTGCTGCACCATTTTTTTCTCTCTTTCTTTTTCTTTTTCTTTCCGAGAACTCACTCATACCTCATCATGTCTTATCTTTTCTTTCTCAAGATGCTAAAAGAAATAAACGTAGCGGAAATAGTAGCGTAAGTAGGAATAGTGCCATGGTTTGAGAAACATACACTTATATTACATCACTTGCTTATTTATTCAGTATTATACATCATAAGGTTTGGGCTATAATACAGGGAACCACCCATAGTAGCAAGTGATAACATCTTCACTTCATATTATACATAAAGGTTAGAACCAAGGTCTGAGGAGAAAGTCTTCTAAGGTGTAGGGTCATCTAGCAGAGGGTTGGTCATGGTTTTGTCAGTCCTACTCCCGGTCCATCTCCTCACAGCTGAATCCCACTAGCGGTCACTGTTACACTCCATCCATCGGGACTCACGAACTCACCAACGATAGTCGGTACTGGAAGGTCCATCATGGCTAGGTAAGGCGTCGACATCTAGAAAAAAGGTGTAAGGGTGAGATACAGAACAACTCAGACATAAATAAATATATAAGTTAGTCAGGCAGAAGTCAGGCAATCAATCATATTCACAAAGCAATCAATCAACCATGTTCAGACAACAACAATCAATGAACAGTTAAGACCTGCAAAAACAACTATAAATCAATCAAATAAAATAATTATGCAGTTATGTAATGCATGCCACCACGACATCCAATAAATATCTCATATAAATGTTTATAATATCAAAATGTTTGATATCAAAATGTTTATATCCTTTCCTAATTAATCATATAAATACTACTATCATAACTTTAAGCTAACAGGTCTAGGGCGGGATGTTACAATCTGCATCACAATAACCAACAAGAGAAGAATTTGTATCATGTGTATAGAGAATGCTATAATCACATGTACCATTTATGTATTTGATGATTCTCTTCACTTGCAAGAGATGACTAGTCTTCGGAGCAGCTTGATATCTAGCACAAGCACCAACAACAAAGGTGTTGTTTGGCCTGCTAGCAGTGAGATACAAAAGACTACCAATCATGCTCCTGTATAAGCTTTGATCAACATTCTCCTTGCTCATCCTTAGATAGCTTGATATGAGTTGCAGCAGGATTTCTTTTGTGACCGGCCTTCTCTAGCCCAAACTTCTTGACAATACCTCTTGCATACTTGTTCTGTGAAATGAACATAGAGTCTTCCATTTGCTTAACCTGAAGACCGAATAAATAATTCAGCTCACCTACTAAACTCATTTCAAACTCTGATTTCATTTGTTGGACGAAATGCTCCACCATCGTGTTCGACACCCCACCAAACACAATATCATCCACATTTATCTGTGCTATCATGAGCTTTCCTTTGTCATTTTTCACAAACAGGGTCTTGTCTATTCCTCCCTTACAATAGCCATTGCTGACAAGAAATTCTGTGAGTCTTTCATACCACACCCTAGGAGCCTGTTTTAATCCATACATTGCCTTCTTGAGCTTGTACACATGATCTGGATGATGAGGATCTATGAATCCTTTGGGTTGTTCAACATAAACTTCTTCATTCAAATACCCATTCAGAAATGCACTCTTGACATCCATCTGATAGAGTCTAAACTTTAAACGGCAAGCAACTCCCAGTAAGAGCCTTATAGATTCCAGTCTAGCCACTGGTGCAAAAATTTCATCAAAATCTACTCCTTCTATCTGGGTGTAGCCTTGAGCTACCAACCTTGCTTTGTTTCTAGTAACCACTCCATTCTCATCTGACTTGTTCTTGAAAATCCACTTAGTACCAATGATGTTCACTCCTTAAGGCCTTGAGATGAGATCCCAAACTTCATTCCTTCTGAACTGATCAAGCTCTTCCTGCATGGCATTTATCCAGTATTCATCAGTCAGTACTTCCTTGATATTTTTGAGTTCTATCTTGGAGATGAAACATCCATGAGCAATAAAGCTTCTAGATCTGGTAGTCACTCCTTCCTTAGGATCACCAATAATGTTCTCTTGAGGATGAATCTTCTGAATTCTGATTGATGAGGCTTTATTTGAAGTAATCACCTTATCTTCTTGTTCATCAGCACTAATCTCATATTCATTGTCGAGGATAATTGGCGGGACATCGGCTGGGACATGTGCATCATCATCATCTTCACTTACATTTGTCTCCTCCCTTTCACTTGGTACATCATCTATAGAAACATTCACATATTCCATCATGGCCTTTGTGCGTGAGTTATACACTCTATAAGCCTTACTGTTTGTTGAGTATCCCATGAAAATGCATTCATCACTCTTGGGATCAAGCTTCCTTCTTGGTTCACGATCAGCCAGAATATAGCATTTACTACCAAAGATATGAAAGTGTTTCATAGTAGGCTTCCTTTCTTTCCAGATTTCATACTGAGTAGATGAGGTTCCTGCTCTAATAGTTACTCTGTTGTGAATATAGCACGCAATACTCATTGCTTCAGCCCAGAATTTGTTGGGAACCTTCCTTGCATGTAGCATCACCCTGGTGGATTCTTAAGAGTTCTATTTTTGCTTTCAACAATACTGTTCCAGCCAAGAACATAGAGATAAGGTATAATACCTAGAGAGGGAGGATTGCAATGTGCGAATCTAGAGAGAGAGAGCGTGTAACCACTTAGAGAGAGAGTATAACTGAATTTTAAGTTTGTTATTTCTCAAATGAGCTCCTAGTCCCTTACAATTGGTAACCGCCCCCTATTTATAGGGCTTGGGGTTGGGCCCAACATCCCTAACCGTCCTTAGTGGGCCAGTTGGGCCTCTCTAGAGAAGGCCCAACTCTCTGGCTCACGCGTCGCCCTGAGGCAAGCGTCCCTGGGCGGGGGCCCCTGGGGTCTCGTCCAGTCCACAAGACACCGAGCTTGAAGCATGAGAGCTGAGAGTTTCTTTAATAATAGGGGCGACAAGCACAAGATAAACTAATTAATGTAACAGCCTAGTGATCAAGAATGATTTCCAACATGGCATAGTATGTAAAGCTAAAGCTAATTTTTGATTTACTTAATGGGTTCGTATGAGCTTATGAGCTTGTAACTTCTCATTTAATGTGTCGTTCCCACTCCCCAAAATCCCTCAACTGCAATCATTCTCCTGCCATCATGGTGCACGATTCTCCATCTTCCCCCCACGTTCATCAGCAACTAATCACAGGATTCTTACACGCGTATTCCCTCAACAGTCATACCTTCCCCTCGTAAGATACTAAGACAAAAATCAGCTACCTCATCTCCTATGACACTCCAAAATTTCTGAAAAAATAATGTCGGAAGCCCATCCCTCCCTGGAGCTTTTGTTGGGTGCATTTGAAAGAGAGCTTCCTCCACGTCATCCTTTGTGAACCCAGCATTCAGGATCTGCAAGTGTCCCTCTATGATTCGACCTGAAACAAGAGAAGAAACTTCCTCCACCCGAGATGGGTTAGAGGTGGCAAACAACTGCATAAAATAGTCCATAAGGACCTTTGAAATATCACGATCATCTATAAACTTCCTTTCATTGTCATCCTTAATCAGTTGTATGAGGTTCCTCTTTCGTCGCTACGTTATGAGAACTTAACCTTGGTAGTGAAAATGTTTGGGAAATTTCTAAGAAGAAATAATTCAGAGTAAACAGCCATTTAGGTCCTTGACTGTGTTCACTTAAGACAGAGTGGTCCTCATACTTTCAAAATGGTCGTTTTTCATCCCTCAATGTGTCGCCGTCGGTCAAGTTAGTCCTTGGTTCAGTTTTCCGTTAGTCCCTGAGACGGAAAATGTCAAATGTCGCTATTTTTGCCACATTGGCTTGACACATCATCAATGTCCCACATCTTTTTATGTCAATTTAGTCCTCTCAGAAAATAAAAAGATAAAAAACTCTGAATTTATTAATACAAATTACAAAAAATCACCTAATCATCTTCAACCCCATCTTCATCTCCATCCTCAATCTCACCTCTTTTATTATCATTTCCAAAAAACAAAACACAAAATCCCTAAATCTTCATCTCCATGAAAATAAACTAAACTACATCAGCAAAATTAAGAACATAAAAAATTGTATCCAAATCTCAAAAACTCACGAATGCAATGTTTGCCCCAAGTTTTTTTTATTAAGCCAATATGTATATATGAAAAAAATAAGCACAAGAAGTGCAAATAAAGATTCCAGTACAGACTCAAGGAAAAAGAAAGAAAAAGAAACACTGCTCTCTGCCTCCTTCTTTTCTTTTACTCTCTCTTTTCAACCGTAACCTCTTCCATGTCTGTGTAATGTGTTTGTTTCTGAGATCTGGTAACTGTTAGCTTTTGAAACCTCGCAAGCTTTGATTTTTTTAGCTTCACTCTCAAACTCGTCCTCACCACCCACTGTCACTGGTAAATAGGTGAAAATCGTGAATCTGGAAATGGAAATCGAAAATCCTAGTGCTAGAGAATCGATTCGTACATGTATTGGTTCATGCCGCTTTGCTTGAGATCGACGACTTGGTCAATGATTTCGGGGAGATCTGAGGAAGAGTCAGGGGATGGCGTTTGGGCTGATGGATTTCGCCATTGCAGGAGAGAGAGGGAGAGGAATTAGGGTTTTGTTTAGGGAAGAAAGGGGGAAGCGGTGATAGAGAAGAAGAGGGAGAGAGTGAGGGTTTTGCACGCAGGGTGAGGGTTTCTGGGTTCTTCCTTAGTTTTTCTTGGGTTTTCTCTTTTTCTCTTGAAGTTTTGTGTATCTGGTTTCTGTATTTTCAATGTTGAAAGTGTTAGAAATTTCAAGAGGATGAGTGAATGATTTGTTTCTGGGTTCTTGTTTTGAAGGATGAAGGTGATGAAAGGTTGTAGAAGATGAGGATGAATAAATGTGATTTTCTGGGATTTTATTTTTATTTTTCTTACCCATTTTATTGTTGAAGATGATGATGAAAGGTTGTTGAATTTAATTATGTATTCATATTCATTAGAATTGGAATAGGCGTCTGGAATGAGATGAATTTTTTTTAAGTGGAAAGGTTTTTTTTTTTTAATTTTATGAGGGGACTAAATTGACATAATAAGATATGGATCATTGATGACGTGTCAAGCCAATGTGACAAAAATGGTGACATTTGGCATTTTCCGTCTTAGGGACTAACGGAAAACTGAACCAAGGACTAACTTGACCGACGGCGACACATTGAGGGATGAAAAACGACCATTTTGAAAGTATGAGGACCACTCCGTCTCAAGTGAACACAATCAAGGACCAAAATGGCTGTTTACTCAATAATTCAAGGAAACCCTTTCAATTCGCATGGGAGGATAACAACATATAGGCCCCGTTTGGATAAACAGCTTAATTAAGCGCTTATGGTCATAAGTGTTTATGACATAAGCACTTATTCATAAGCTATTTTTAAAAATTTATTGAAATAAATTAAAAATAAGCTGTGTATAACCCGTCACAATAGATGTGTTGGTTGAATAAGAGCTTGTCATAGCATTTCTTGTGATGTTTGACAATAAAAAATGGATTTTATAAAAGAAATGCATTTCTTGTGATGTGAAAAAGGAAAAGTGCAGTGTTTGAACTTTGAAGGGTTGTCTCCACCAAAACACAGAGAGAACACAACACAACACATAGAAGAAGCAACACTTCCCTCACTCATTCATTCACCTATTAGGGTTTCCCAATTCCCAATTCCAATGGCGGAGGTCATCAACGCTCCCCCGGATTCACTCGACAAATCCCCACCACCATCCCCATCCTCCGCCTCAGCTCCCCCACCTCCTCCTCCTCCTCCGCCGTCGCTACCTCCTCCCTCCGATTCCGATCTCCCTCCACCACCTGCCCGCAGGAGGGACAGGCGGGACGACCGGGATTTCGATCGTCCACCTAACCGCCGCGATTACTACGACCGCAGCAACAACTCCCCCCCCGCCCAAAGACCGGGACAGGGACTTCAAGTACCTCCTTCCCAACGCGACCGCGACCGCCGTCACTCCCCTCCTCCCCCCTACAAGCGTTCCAGGAGAGGTAGTCCCCGCGGTGGTTACCGTTACGGTCCCGATGACAGGTCACTCCTTTCTTCGCGTGAAATTGCTTCATTAGCTAGAATTTATCTTCATTCTGCGATTACAATAGTTGAATTCCATTTGATTAGCTGATTTCTGTGAATTTGAGTTTAGGTGTAGGAAAAAATTGAGGAAATTTCCTTATTTTTTAGAATTATCAGTATCAATGTAAGAGGACTCTGGGAAATGAAGCCAAATGCAGTTTGTCTGTGAGTGTGTTTAAGATTAGAGTTTTTCTATTCAGCCCGAAAACTCATTCACCATAATGCAATTTAACAACCAATAGCATAATAACAACTTGGCCAAGCAAGATTCATGTTGAGGGCAAGAGTTAATAGTTAGAGACTTAGAGCCATGTATGTTTCGTGTAATTCTCTCAGTACAATTTCGGACCACAAAGCAATTTCCTTTAAATTAACAGTGGATGTGTTTTTAACCAAGGAAAGCTGTTTGGTTTAGAATTAGGGATTTGTAGTTTAAATTTGTGTGTCCTGTAGGAACTACAAGACTCTGGAAATGAAATCAAGTTCGTTGTGTGTATGTGTTTTGATGTTGTAATTCTTGTTTCTAACTGGCCGTTATGTTTAATTATTTATCCAATCAAGTAACCTAATAAAGCCTTCCTAGAATATGGGATTTAATTTGGAATTGTGTTTCTGCAGTTATTTGCTCATTTTCCATAGTTCTGATGCAACTACTTCTAGCAATGCATTTTGCCATCATTTATAATTTCTAATATGTTACTTACCGAATAATGACACTATTGTACTTCGACTAGTTGTGGATGGGTTGTTATAAACTCTTTCTATGAGAAGTGAGAACAAATGACATGGTAGGATATTGTCTGGAAAAGTCTTTTTTGTGTATGCTTAAAATGTTTTTGTTTCTCTTTGCTAGTTAAACTTAGTTCCTTTACTTCTCTTTCCTCCCTTTTATTACCCCAAAATTTAGATCATGCTTTATCCAAATGTGTTTTTTTTTTTTTCTTAATTTACCCCATCATCTGATTGCAGCGGATTTGGATATGATAATTCTGGCGGTTGCGAAAACCGAACTAATCGATATTTTAGGACTCTGAGAAACAGATCTGAGTGTTCTACCAGTGCCACCATCGCTTCAGCACCGTTACATCCTTGCCACCATTTCTGTAACCTTCAGCTCTCTAAATTAGATCCACTAAGTATACGCGTTTGAAAAAGTGAAATCGAATGAACCTTCAACTCTCCTTCTGGACCAGTTTCACTTTGTTTGCCTCCATCGCATATTTGCACCAATCTCTCTTTTCAATTTGGGAATGAAATTTTAGAAATTATTATCTGTTTTATTTTTTAATTAATAAAAGAAAGAATTTTACACTTTTACCCTTTTATCATCTTTCAATCCTAGCCATTCATCTATAGCAGATTCCTAGATTCTAAGATCTAATGGTTCGTAATAGTGGACCACAAATGGACCAATTTTTAAATTGACCACCCTAGTGGACACCTAGTTTATAAACGTACCTTTCAATGACTGTAAGCAAATTTGTTGGATGATATTTATCTTTCAACCTACATCAAAAAAGTAAAACAAATAATGAAAAAAACATCAAACTGTTTGAACTTGAAACAATATGGTATTTTGTACTTTACATATTAAACATTTTAAAATTGAAAAACTACAAATTTTTAGATGAAATAAAAACACACACCACTCTTCATCCTTATGAGAATTAAAATAGGTTCTTTTTTGGGTGGAAATGTACTCCGTCTTGTATTCTTGATACCTAGAAAAATCAGTTGCAAATAACATTAGTCAACAAACAATTCAATACTTGAATGCTTAGACATGACGGAAAAGATAACTTTTCAGAACTTACCTACGTTCTGCTTCAGCAGGCAGTATATCATCCTCAAGCTGCTGAATGAATTGCTTATAGGACATCAACCCTTCTCTGAAACGACTAACCAAATATTAACATGTTTTCCAAGATTGATTTATCACTAGACATTGTTTTCAATAAGTGTTACTTTCAGTATATACTGAGAAAACGCAGTTGAAGACACTTTGGCATAAAAATATCACCAGATGGGCATGCGGTGATGAACACAAGAAATAACTGTTAACTTAGATGTGTCGTACATAGAAGCAAGACAAGAATAATGATCTAGGTGCTCCTTAAGTTCAGGAGCAACAAGATCATAACATTATAAATATAAAATATGGGACCATGAACAAAAAACTTAAGTATTTAGCTGATAATTGATACTCAGTGCCCACTAAAACCAACAGTATGCTCAGGAAACTGTAATCTCTATCCATTCACCATTAAGGCTCCCAATGTATTGCACATGAAAATAAAAATTGAATACAATGCATTTAAATATGGCATGATGAGAATCTCTTACTATTAATAACTAAAAAATTTGCATGTACCAAAAAGCATGCAAAGTCGAGGATGACATGCAGTACAGCTCTTTGATTTGACGCAGGGATTCCCCCAAACAGTGTATGGTGAATTCAAATTAGAAGTTCAAGGAGTTATGCAGATGTTGTTAAATTTTTCACAGATCTATTTATACTCAATTTGTCCAAAACCTAGATAATAATTAAATTAGATATCAACTGGTCACGAGAAACAAATTATCAAGAAATTGTGGCTTTATAAAATTTGATTTTAGGAATATGTCTCTTTGCCGCCATAGGTTTCTGTAACAAACAAAGAGGTACAAACGACATTTTGTTCTACCGATAAACACAACTTATTATATGTTTTTAAGTTACACAAATTATGTGTGTATAAAAGAAAAACTACAAAATTGACCTTTGTGCACTGCCACTTGGCAAGTCTGCATAACCACGATTGGATTCCACATCTGCAAATAGTAAATACCAAAAACATAAGAACTTATGAATAATAAGTTGTCTTTATCTGGAAAAGAAAATGTTCTTCACATGACAAAAAAAACACAATCTTGTTCTTCAATCTGGGTAAAACTTGAAAAGTCAGTGATTTCATTTTCTTTTTTAATTTCCAACACACTAGCAAGGTTGTATACTTATATGTGCTTTGAAAAAGATGAAGCCAAATTGAAGTTAGAAATGCACAAACAAAAAAAAAATTCATTATCAATCTTGACTCTAAGAGCGGAAAAGGAAGCTCCTTTGTGGCGGATTTGATGGAAACAAGGGTTGTGGGGGCGGATTGTGGCTATTTGGTGGCGGTGGTGGCTGGTTTGGGGCGGATTGGGGCTGTTAAGTGGCGGTGGCAGCGGGTTGTGGCTGTTTGGTGGCGGTGGTGGCCGGTTGGGGGTGGGTTTGTGGCAGAAGAAGAGGAGTGGATACAGAGAAGAAGTGAGGGAGAGAAGAAGTGAACCCAGAAGTCAGGAGAAGGTGAGGGAGAGAGGAAGGGAAGAAAGATTGCAGAAGAACAGAGGAAGAAGAAGAGAACGGCTAGGGTTTGGGGATGAATGGAGAGTGAGAGAGGAAAAGATAGAATATATAGTGGGTGACCATGGGTTGGAGCACGGGTGGGACACTTCAAATAGTAATTTAAGAAACCATGGGTTGGAGCAAAATTTGCTTCAGTTCCTTAGTGGTTTCTTAAGTCTGATGTGTCAATGCGGGCCCACAAGAATAGTGCAAAATAGTGCCGAATAGTGTGTTAAGAAACCAAATAAGAAATTGTGGGTTGGAGTTGCTCTAAGGAAAAATTCCAAACAAATTACAATTAAATTATTGAAGTAAATTACAAAAGGGACTGCACAATACTGAAATTGCAACTTATCAATTCAGTCTTGAAAGAAAAAGGCAGCAATAAATCAATCAACTAATGCTGTTGGCTATCATAAACGAGTACAGTGTACTAACTGACAAGGCGTGTAGCTGAAGATCAGCTTGATAATTTCATTATAAGTATATAACAAAATATAAGAAAACCAACCAAAGTCCAAAAAGATAAGAAAGACAACAATTATAGGCTTGCCTATTAGCTGTGTGATAGTGCCAAGCCAAGCATAAACACATGTTCACACATAGAAGGAATATTGTTCATTAAACTAAAGATCAAGCCGGGCTTTACCTGACTTGAAAAACAAAGGTTGAACTCAACCTAAGTTCAAATTACAATTAAAAAATTAAACTTCATTTCAAATTCAATTATATAACTACAATAATTTAAATTAATTACGAAATATAGAGTATAATAAAGCCTTTGATTGTTTTTGTATGATATATAAAATATAATAAATATCGTAAAGCTTGATCCACTTCAGCTCAAATATATAATTGAGCTTATATTATGTATTCCAAATAAAATATATCAAGCTTCAATGAAGCCAAGACAACGAATAGCTTCCTCAATCCCCACCCTATTTGTGACCATTAAAAGGCTGTTCAACTCAAAGTATAAAGTGATATAGTAACAATATTAATAGAATCACACCTAAGATTGAACCTGAGACTTAGGCCAATAGAAATTCAAGTTAGAAGGGTTGTTCAAAAGAAAGATGCCTAATGATTAGTGGTAGAGGTAGACCAAGAAAGGATCTATGTTAAACCATTAAAAAGTTCCAGAATTAAATGGACTCTATGAAGAATTGGTTTTGAAGAAAACACAATGGGATTCATGTAATTCATCCCACCTTATAGGAAAAGTTTTTGGTAGTCTATGACTTTTTGTACAGTAGTATGTAAATCGTAAAACCTATTCTCACCATGAATGAGCAGACTAATTCAGTAGTCACCTGCATGGATGAGTACAAGAGCAGTCCTATACAGCTGCCATACCTGCATGGATATATATTCAGTTCAATATAGGTGCACATTCATGGGTACTTATTTGATTTGCTACTATATGGTGTTTAAGACTGTGAGCCCTTCAAATAAGAAGCCAGAAACCGCACACTCTTCTCTGGGACTGCTTTGAAATCTCGATCATGTTAGTTTTTTTCATTTGTAGACAAGGTTGAAATGAAATGCACACTTATAATTGTGGACCTGAGATCTTCACTGTACTCAATTTCATTTCTAGGTGATTAGGATAAATTTGGGAAATACATATTTTGGCTTTTAATTAGAGAGTACGTATCTTACTATCTTTTGCTTGATTGGTGTACTTTATGGGGTTTTGTTGAAAATCTATTAGAATGTTACCAGTTTAACACAGCACACATAACAACGTGCAATGAAGAAACCATGACATCTAATGGTAAGAAACTCAAATTATTATGCAAATATATATTCTTATTCAAAGGAAGGAGGTTAAGACTTAAGAGTATAATTTAGTTAAAAGCAAAACACTAATAAGAATAGAATTGAAGCTATAGATAAAATGGGATTTACAGGATATAGGAAAAACAACCAGTTATTAACAATATTAGCATACCAGAAATCCCATTTTGATGTCCCCCAGCAGAACGATGTCCAAATCGGCCAGAAGACTTGTCATCGACATAACCAACCCTTCCACCCACTCCCCGTTCATAACCGCCAGAATTATCATATCCAAATCCGCTGCAATCAGATGATGGGGTAAATTAAGAAAAAAAAAAAAACACATTTGGATAAAGCATGATCTAAATTTTGGGGTAATAAAAGGGAGGAAAGAGAAGTAAAGGAACTAAGTTTAACTAGCAAAGAGAAACAAAAACATTTTAAGCATACACAAAAAAGACTTTTCCAGACAATATCCTACCATGTCATTTGTTCTCACTTCTCATAGAAAGAGTTTATAACAACCCATCCACAACTAGTCGAAGTACAATAGTGTCATTATTCGGTAAGTAACATATTAGAAATTATAAATGATGGCAAAATGCATTGCTAGAAGTAGTTGCATCAGAACTATGGAAAATGAGCAAATAACTGCAGAAACACAATTCCAAATTAAATCCCATATTCTAGGAAGGCTTTATTAGGTTACTTGATTGGATAAATAATTAAACATAACGGCCAGTTAGAAACAAGAATTACAACATCAAAACACATACACACAACGAACTTGATTTCATTTCCAGAGTCTTGTAGTTCCTACAGGACACACAAATTTAAACTACAAATCCCTAATTCTAAACCAAACAGCTTTCCTTGGTTAAAAACACATCCACTGTTAATTTAAAGGAAATTGCTTTGTGGTCCGAAATTGTACTGAGAGAATTACACGAAACATACATGGCTCTAAGTCTCTAACTATTAACTCTTGCCCTCAACATGAATCTTGCTTGGCCAAGTTGTTATTATGCTATTGGTTGTTAAATTGCATTATGGTGAATGAGTTTTCGGGCTGAATAGAAAAACTCTAATCTTAAACACACTCACAGACAAACTGCATTTGGCTTCATTTCCCAGAGTCCTCTTACATTGATACTGATAATTCTAAAAAATAAGGAAATTTCCTCAATTTTTTCCTACACCTAAACTCAAATTCACAGAAATCAGCTAATCAAATGGAATTCAACTATTGTAATCGCAGAATGAAGATAAATTCTAGCTAATGAAGCAATTTCACGCGAAGAAAGGAGTGACCTGTCATCGGGACCGTAACGGTAACCACCGCGGGGACTACCTCTCCTGGAACGCTTGTAGGGGGGAGGAGGGGAGTGACGGCGGTCGCGGTCGCGTTGGGAAGGAGGTACTTGAAGTCCCTGTCCCGGTCTTTGGGCGGGGGGGGAGTTGTTGCTGCGGTCGTAGTAATCGCGGCGGTTAGGTGGACGATCGAAATCCCGGTCGTCCCGCCTGTCCCTCCTGCGGGCAGGTGGTGGAGGGAGATCGGAATCGGAGGGAGGAGGTAGCGACGGCGGAGGAGGAGGAGGAGGTGGGGGAGCTGAGGCGGAGGATGGGGATGGTGGTGGGGATTTGTCGAGTGAATCCGGGGGAGCGTTGATGACCTCCGCCATTGGAATTGGGAATTGGGAAACCCTAATAGGTGAATGAATGAGTGAGGGAAGTGTTGCTTCTTCTATGTGTTGTGTTGTGTTGTGTTGTGTTGTGTTCTCTCTGTGTTTTGGTGGAGACAACCCTTCAAAGTTCAAACACTGCACTTTTCCTTTTTCACATCACAAGAAATGCATTTCTTTTATAAAATCCATTTTTTATTGTCAAACATCACAAGAAATGCTATGACAAGCTCTTATTCAACCAACACATCTATTGTGACGGGTTATACACAGCTTATTTTTAATTTATTTCAATAAATTTTTAAAAATAGCTTATGAATAAGTGCTTATGTCATAAACACTTATGACCATAAGCGCTTAATTAAGCTGTTTATCCAAACGGGGCCTATATGTTGTTATCCTCCCATGCGAATTGAAAGGGTTTCCTTGAATTATTGAGTAAATAGCCATTTTGGTCCTTGATTGTGTTCACTTGAGACGGAGTGGTCCTCATACTTTCAAAATGGTCGTTTTTCATCCCTCAATGTGTCGCCGTCGGTCAAGTTAGTCCTTGGTTCAGTTTTCCGTTAGTCCCTAAGACGGAAAATGCCAAATGTCACCATTTTTGTCACATTGGCTTGACACGTCATCAATGATCCATATCTTATTATGTCAATTTAGTCCCCTCATAAAATTAAAAAAAAAAAACCTTTCCACTTAAAAAAAATTCATCTCATTCCAGACGCCTATTCCAATTCTAATGAATATGAATACATAATTAAATTCAACAACCTTTCATCATCATCTTCAACAATAAAATGGGTAAGAAAAATAAAAATAAAATCCCAGAAAATCACATTTATTCATCCTCATCTTCAACAACCTTTCATCACCTTCATCCTTCAAAACAAGAACCCAGAAACAAATCATTCACTCATCCTCTTGAAATTTCTAACACTTTCAACATTGAAAATACAGAAACCAGATACACAAAACTTCAAGAGAAAAAGAGAAAACCCAAGAAAAACTAAGGAAGAACCCAGAAACCCTCACCCTGCGTGCAAAACCCTCACTCTCTCCCTCTTCTCCTCTATCACCGCTTCCCCCTTTCTTCCCTAAACAAAACCCTAATTCCTCTCCCTCTCTCTCCTGCAATGGCGAAATCCATCAGCCCAAACGCCATCCCCTGACTCTTCCTCAGATCTCCCCGAAATCATTGACCAAGTCGTCGATCTCAAGCAAAGCGGCATGAACCAATACATGTACGAATCGATTCTCTAGCACTAGGATTTTCGATTTCCATTTCCAGATTCACGATTTTCACCTATTTACCAGTGACAGTGGGTGGTGAGGACGAGTTTGAGAGTGAAGCCAAAAAAATCAAAGCTTGCGAGGTTTCAAAAGCTAACAGTTACCAGATCTCAGAAACAAACACATTACACAGACATGGAAGAGGTTACGGTTGAAAAGAGAGAGTAAAAGAAAAGAAGGAGGCAGAGAGCAGTGTTTCTTTTTCTTTCTTTTTCCTTGAGTCTGTACTGGAATCTTTATTTGCACTTCTTGTGCTTATTTTTTTCATATATACATATTGGCTTAATAAAAAAAACTTGGGGCAAACATTGCATTCGTGAGTTTTTGAGATTTGGATACAATTTTTTATGTTCTTAATTTTGCTGATGTAGTTTAGTTTATTTTCATGGAGATGAAGATTTAGGGATTTTGTGTTTTGTTTTTTGGAAATGATAATAAAAGAGGTGAGATTGAGGATGGAGATGAAGATGGGGTTGAAGATGATTAGGTGATTTTTTGTAATTTGTATTAATAAATTCAGAGTTTTTTATCTTTTTATTTTCTGAGAGGACTAAATTGACATAAAAAGATGTGGGACATTGATGATGTGTCAAGCCAATGTGGCAAAAATAGCGACATTTGACATTTTCCAAGGTCCTTATGGACAATGAAAGGAAGTTTATAGATGATCGTGATATTTCAAAGGTCCTTATGGACTATTTTATGCAGTTGTTTGCCACCTCTAACCCATCTCGGGTGGAGGAAGTTTCTTCTCTTGTTTCAGGTCGAATCATAGAGGGACACTTGCAGATCCTGAATGCTGGGTTCACAAAGGATGACGTGGAGGAAGCTCTCTTTCAAATGCACCCAACAAAAGCTCCAGGGAGGGATGGGCTTCCGACATTATTTTTTCAGAAATTTTGGAGTGTCATAGGAGATGAGGTAGCTGATTTTTGTCTTAGTATCTTACGAGGGGAAGGTATGACTGTTGAGGGAATACGCGTGTAAGAATCCTGTGATTAGTTGCTGATGAACGTGGGGGGAAGATGGAGAATCGTGCACCATGATGGCAGGAGAATGATTGCAGTTGAGGGATTTTGGGGAGTGGGAACGACACATTAAATGAGAAGTTACAACGGCTGAAGCTGATTGGTTTAAATTCAAATTAGCAGGCTTTATTACGATTTGAGGGGATGTTTCGAAGGAAGCGGTTGAGATTCTGTAGATTCGCTGACCTTCGCATTTCTTCAAGTGTGTTACATGTGGCCTACGCGCGTCAAGTCACCATTGTTCGCGGCGATCACAACCGGAGCTGGGCGAGAGATCATAGCGTTGTCGCCGCAAGCCTACTTTTGGACTCATAAGCTCATACGAACCCATTAAGTAAATCAAAAATTAGCTTTAGCTTTACATACTATGCCATGTTGGAAATCATTCTTGATCACTAGGCTGTTACATTAATTAGTTTATCTTGTGCTTGTCGCCCCTATTATTAAAGAAACTCTCAGCTCTCATGCTTCAAGCTCGGTGTCTTGTGGACTGGACGAGACCCCAGGGGCCCCCGCCCAGGGACGCTTGCCTCAGGGCGACGCGTGAGCCAGAGAGTTGGGCCTTCTCTAGAGAGGCCCAACTGGCCCACTAAGGACGGTTAGGGATGTTGGGCCCAACCCCAAGCCCTATAAATAGGGGGCGGTTACCAATTGTAAGGGACTAGGAGCTCATTTGAGAAATAACAAACTTAAAATTCAGTTATACTCTCTCTCTAAGTGGTTACACGCTCTCTCTCTCTAGATTCGCACATTGCAATCCTCCCTCTCTAGGTATTATACCTTATCTCTATGTTCTTGCTGGAACAGTATTGTTGAAAGCAAAAATAGAACTCTTAAGAATCCACCAGGGTGATGTACATGCAAGGAAGGTTCCAACAAATTCTGGGCTGAAGCAATGAGTATTGCGTGCTATATTCACAACAGAGTAACTATTAGAGCAGGAACCTCCAGGGAGGGATGGGCTTCCGACATTATTTTTTCAGAAATTTTGGAGTGTCATAGGAGATGAGGTAGCTGATTTTTGTCTTAGTATCTTACGAGGGGAAGGTATGACTGTTGAGGGAATACGCGTGTAAGAATCCTGTGATTAGTTGCTGATGAACGTGGGGGGAAGATGGAGAATCGTGCACCATGATGGCAGGAGAATGATTGCAGTTGAGGGATTTTGGGGAGTGGGAACGACACATTAAATGAGAAGTTACAACGGCTGAAGCTGATTGGTTTAAATTCAAATTAGCAGGCTTTATTACGATTTGAGGGGATGTTTCGAAGGAAGCGGTTGAGATTCTGTAGATTCGCTGACCTTCGCATTTCTTCAAGTGTGTTACATGTGGCCTACGCGCGTCAAGTCACCATTGTTCGCGGCGATCACAACCGGAGCTGGGCGAGAGATCATAGCGTTGTCGCCGCAAGCCTACTTTTGGACTCATAAGCTCATACGAACCCATTAAGTAAATCAAAAATTAGCTTTAGCTTTACATACTATGCCATGTTGGAAATCATTCTTGATCACTAGGCTGTTACATTAATTAGTTTATCTTGTGCTTGTCGCCCCTATTATTAAAGAAACTCTCAGCTCTCATGCTTCAAGCTCGGTGTCTTGTGGACTGGACGAGACCCCAGGGGCCCCCGCCCAGGGACGCTTGCCTCAGGGCGACGCGTGAGCCAGAGAGTTGGGCCTTCTCTAGAGAGGCCCAACTGGCCCACTAAGGACGGTTAGGGATGTTGGGCCCAACCCCAAGCCCTATAAATAGGGGGCGGTTACCAATTGTAAGGGACTAGGAGCTCATTTGAGAAATAACAAACTTAAAATTCAGTTATACTCTCTCTCTAAGTGGTTACACGCTCTCTCTCTCTAGATTCGCACATTGCAATCCTCCCTCTCTAGGTATTATACCTTATCTCTATGTTCTTGGCTGGAACAGTATTGTTGAAAGCAAAAATAGAACTCTTAAGAATCCACCAGGGTGATGCTACATGCAAGGAAGGTTCCCAACAAATTCTGGGCTGAAGCAATGAGTATTGCGTGCTATATTCACAACAGAGTAACTATTAGAGCAGGAACCTCATCTACTCAGTATGAAATCTGGAAAGAAAGGAAGCCTACTGTGAAACACTTTCATATCTTTGGTAGTAAATGCTATATTCTGGCTGATCGTGAACCAAGAAGGAAGCTTGATCCCAAGAGTGATGAATGCATTTTCATGGGATACTCAACAAACAGTAAGGCTTATAGAGTGTATAACTCACGCACAAAGGCCATGATGGAATATGTGAATGTTTCTATAGATGATGTACCAAGTGAAAGGGAGGAGACAAATGTAAGTGAAGATGATGATGATGCACATGTCCCAGCCGATGTCCCGCCAATTATCCTCGACAATGAATATGAGATTAGTGCTGATGAACAAGAAGATAAGGTGATTACTTCAAATAAAGCCTCATCAATCAGAATTCAGAAGGTTCATCCTCAAGAGAACATTATTGGTGATCCTAAGGAAGGAGTGACTACCAGATCTAGAAGCTTTATTGCTCATGGATGTTTCATCTCCAAGATATAACTCAAAAATATCAAGGAAGTACTGACTGATGAATACTGGATAAATGCCATGCAGGAAGAGCTTGATCAGTTCAGAAGGAATGAAGTTTGGGATCTCATCTCAAGGCCTTAAGGAGTGAACATCATTGGTACTAAGTGGATTTTCAAGAACAAGTCAGATGAGAATGGAGTGGTTACTAGAAACAAAGCAAGGTTGGTAGCTCAAGGCTACACCCAGATAGAAGGAGTAGATTTTGATGAAATTTTTGCACCAGTGGCTAGACTGGAATCTATAAGGCTCTTACTGGGAGTTGCTTGCCGTTTAAAGTTTAGACTCTATCAGATGGATGTCAAGAGTGCATTTCTGAATGGGTATTTGAATGAAGAAGTTTATGTTGAACAACCCAAAGGATTCATAGATCCTCATCATCCAGATCATGTGTACAAGCTCAAGAAGGCAATGTATGGATTAAAACAGGCTCCTAGGGTGTGGTATGAAAGACTCACAGAATTTCTTGTCAGCAATGGCTATTGTAAGGGAGGAATAGACAAGACCCTGTTTGTGAAAAATGACAAAGGAAAGCTCATGATAGCACAGATAAATGTGGATGATATTGTGTTTGGTGGGGTGTCGAACACGATGGTGGAGCATTTCGTCCAACAAATGAAATCAGAGTTTGAAATGAGTTTAGTAGGTGAGCTGAATTATTTATTCGGTCTTCAGGTTAAGCAAATGGAAGACTCTATGTTCATTTCACAGAACAAGTATGCAAGAGGTATTGTCAAGAAGTTTGGGCTAGAGAAGGCCGGTCACAAAAGAAATCCTGCTGCAACTCATATCAAGCTATCTAAGGATGAGCAAGGAGAATGTTGATCAAAGCTTATACAGGAGCATGATTGGTAGTCTTTTGTATCTCACTGCTAGCAGGCCAAACAACACCTTTGTTGTTGGTGCTTGTGCTAGATATCAAGCTGCTCCGAAGACTAGTCATCTCTTGCAAGTGAAGAGAATCATCAAATACATAAATGGTACATGTGATTATAGCATTCTCTATACACATGATACAAATTCTTCTCTTGTTGGTTATTGTGATGCAGATTGTAACATCCCGCCCTAGACCTGTTAGCTTAAAGTTATGATAGTAGTATTTATATGATTAATTAGGAAAGGATATAAACATTTTGATATCAAACATTTTGATATTATAAACATTTATATGAGATATTTATTGGATGTCGTGGTGGCATGCATTACATAACTGCATAATTATTTTATTTGATTGATTTATAGTTGTTTTTGCAGGTCTTAACTGTTCATTGATTGTTGTTGTCTGAACATGGTTGATTGATTGCTTTGTGAATATGATTGATTGCCTGACTTCTGCCTGACTAACTTATATATTTATTTATGTCTGAGTTGTTCTGTATCTCACCCTTACACCTTTTTTCTAGATGTCGACGCCTTACCTAGCCATGATGGACCTTCCAGTACCGACTATCGTTGGTGAGTTCGTGAGTCCCGATGGATGGAGTGTAACAGTGACCGCTAGTGGGATTCAGCTGTGAGGAGATGGACCGGGAGTAGGACTGACAAAACCATGACCAACCCTCTGCTAGATGACCCTACACCTTAGAAGACTTTCTCCTCAGACCTTGGTTCTAACCTTTATGTATAATATGAAGTGAAGATGTTATCACTTGCTACTATGGGTGGTTCCCTGTATTATAGCCCAAACCTTATGATGTATAATACTGAATAAATAAGCAAGTGATGTAATATAAGTGTATGTTTCTCAAACCATGGCGCTATTCCTACTTACGCTACTATTTCCGCTACGTTTATTTCTTTTAGCATCTTGAGAAAGAAAAGATAAGACATGATGAGGTATGAGTGAGTTCTCGGAAAGAAAAAGAAAAAGAAAGAGAGAAAAAAATGGTGCAGCAAAAGTATTAGTGTAGAGAAGCGATATGTATTAACGTGGGAAATCTCTAAGCTGTGTGCTTAGGGGTGGCCCACACAGATTGGGCAGGAAGTGCTGATGACAGAAATAGCACATATGGAGGTTGTTTCTTCCTAGGGAACAACTTGATTTCATGGTTCAGCAAGAAGCAAAATTGTGTCTCATTGTCAACTGCTAAAGCTGAATATATTGCGGCTGGGAGTAGTTGCACTCAACTCATGTGGATGAAGCAAATGCTAAAGGTAGGGCTGCTCAAAATATCCGGCCCGAACCGGATCCGGCTTACCCGAGCCCAACCCAAGGCAAACGGGCGGTCCAACTCGGGTTCACGGTTTCACGGGTCATTATTACGGTTCCATGTGGGTTTAAACGGGCAGGTTCGGATTTGAAAAACCTAATCCATCGGAACCCGAACCCGCCCAAGAGATACTATTAATTTTTAATTCAAAACATGCAGTTGTCCCGCACTGTCACACTTGCAGTATTAATGACACACGCTTTTCCAAAGTCACAGGCTAGTAGGCTACCTCTTTGCAGCATTGTCTTTTCAAATGTCAGATTTACTCTTTTTAAATGCCAAAGAAAATTAAAAATCCACCATTAATAATTTATATTGGAGACTAAGATAAAATCCACGTCTTAGGAAACCAAGACCCACTTTGTTGCATAGAGTGGCGGTGGTTTATGTCAGTGGGAGAAACAAGGTGAATGAATACCCATGAATGGAAACTAAAAAGACGATGAGGATGTTGTGAGAAGTTGAGGTAGATCAGGTGATAATGAAGACCAAGACCAAGCAAAGGATGGATCATGGAGATGGAGTGCTACAATGGAGTAGTTGATGACGCTCACCGGAGGGGAACCAAACCATTACAACACCGCAGAAGATCTGGTGGCCGCAGCATGATATTGAGTGTTAGATCTGTGTAGTTGAAGCTTAGCGGAGGCAAACCATAGCATTGCCGCAGTAGGCGCTAGAGAGGATTGAAACTCCATGAACCTCACATCTTAGTTAGCACCATGGTGTCGTCCAATCTGCCATCATCTCCTTCTTTTTTCTTAAATTTTTCTGGGTAAAGGTTTGAGAAACTCATCTCCTCCAGATCCGATTGAACCCACCCGACTGACCCATTTACCCGCTTAACCCGAAACCCGCCAAATCGAAGCTGTGTTTGGGCGGAATCGGACCACAATATCATGCACTCGGTTTTGATCGGTTGGGAGGTTTTGAGCCCGAATCCGGCCGTAACCGACCGGTGCTCACCCCTAGCTAAAGGAGTATAAAGTCAAGCAAGATGTCATGACATTGTATTGTGACAATCCCAATGCTATTAATATTTCCAAGAATCCTATTCAACATAGTAGGACTAAGCACATTGACATCAGACATCATTTCATCAGAAATTTGGTAGAAGATAAAATTGTCACTTTGGAGCATGTTCCCACTGAAAAGCAATTGGCAGATATCTTCACCAAACCACTTGATGCTACCACCTTTGAGAAATTGAGAGGAAATCTTGGGATTTGCCTATTTGAAGAAGCATAGCAATTAACGCACGTTTTTGCTCTAACGGCTAGTTTTCTCGTAACTACCAATACTGCTGTTATGACATCATCATCAAGGTTGCTTCTTCATTACTCAACTGCTATATAATCATCCCCAACAGCCAAATTTCAATCTCACAACCGGTCGTGTTATTTGATTCCGTAACCTCTGTCCTTCCTTGCTCTCAATTTTTCATCAATTCTTTGAATTTGTTCACTTTGCACTATTTCTTCACCATGTCTCAAGTCTGAGGAAAGCAAGATCCTATCAAAGGCAAGATTGAGAAGACTTCTCTTGGAGTCAAAGTGATGGGTTTGAATGTGAATTCTTCCACTCAATCCAAGAAGGCTTCTGCAACGAAGGATTCAAGAACCCATGCCAGAAAGCACTACAAGTCGCGTACTAAAACCATGAATGTTCTTGAAGCACCTGCTTTTGAGGAAGTTTCCAATGAAGACACCTCTGCCAATGATGTGCCCGATGTTGAGGCATCTGTCTCTCACGCAGAAGCTTGTGTTCCTGATGTGCCTGAAAAGGAGATTTCACCATCTCAGGAATCTTCTTCTTCGTCCAAATATTTTGAATCAGAGAATGAAGCCCACCAGGATGTTTCTTCAGAGGAGTCTAGCAAAGCCCCACCGTCTATTCATGAAGTTTCAGATGCTGAAGACCCAAATGATGTGCCTATGGCAAGTGTTGCTCCAGGATGAAGAGGAGAAGAAGGGTTCCTGTTGAAGAAACCCCCTCTGTTTCACAGAAGAAGGCCAAATCCACTCCTGCCACCTACACATCAAGGCAAGTGGATATGAAGAGCAAGGGAAAACACAAGGTTGTGGAGTCTTCTGACAAGAAGGTGAAGAAGACTGCTGAGAAGAAGAAAAAGATTCCAAGGGTTGATCTGGAATCTGAGTCTGATATTGAAGCCGATGTCCAGGACATCCTGACTTCTGAGAAGAATAAATTTCTGGTAAGCGCATCCCTCGGGATGTTCCCTCTTTTCCTATTGATAATTTCTCTTTTCATGCTGCTGAGAATGTTCTCAAGTGGAAGTATGTTTGCAAGCGTCGAATTGCAAAGGAAAGGGGGATTGGCATTGATGTGCTTGAGTGTAAGGAAATTGTTGCTCTTATTGAGAGGGCTGGTCTGAGGAAGACAGTTCTGGATATTGGGAAGTGTTATGGGAGGCTAGTGAAGGAGTTCCTAGTCAATTTGTCTGATGATGTTGGTATTCCTGGAAGTGCTGAGTTCAGGAAAGTGTATGTGTGTGGAAGATGTGTAACCTTCTCCCCTGCTGTGATCAACCAAGCACTTGGAAGGAGTGCTGTGGAATTTGTAAAGGAGAGCTGTCTTTGGACTCTGTAGCCACGGAGCTTACTGCTGGGCAAGTGAAGAAATGGCCTACCAAGAAGCTTCTTACTACTGGTTCTCTGAGTGTTAAGTATGCCATCCTTAACAGGATTGGAGTGGTGAATTGGATTCCCTCTCACCATACTTCTACTATCTCTGCCATTCTGGCCAAACTAATCTACAGAATTGGGACTGAGATCCCCTTTCATTTTGGTTCACTGGTGTTTGCTCAAACCTTGAAGCATGCAGAGACTTGTGATGTGAAGCTGCCCATTTCATTCCCCTCTCTCCTAACTGCCATCATCCTGAAGCAGCATCCTGATATTCTCAGAATGGATGATGTGGCTGTATCCAAGGGTGCCTCAATCCCCTTGGATCATCGTTTGTTCCTGGACCCTCATGTCCTAGACATTGATATGCCATCCCGCAAGACATCCATTCCTGTTTTAGTGTCTGCCTCTGAAACTGTTGGTCAATCTGCAAGTGTACAGAATCTACCCGGTTTTAATTTATCGAACCACATGGAATTGGTATGAGAATTCAGTTTAAGCCTCGAGTTCACGGTAGGAAAGCGAGTAAAATTCAGTTTTAAGGTTGATTTCTAGGTGATTAATTAACAAGCAATTGAAATATAAGTGTGTGAGAACAATGGTGAGCATGCCTTGGGTTCTTGCTTAACTAATTCAGTTTTAGTCAACCTATTCTATCCACAAAACTCTGAGTCTCTCCTTGATGCTCTAGCCTAATTAATCATCTATCGAGGCCTCGCATAGACAATCCTCTCAAGTCAAAAGATAGGCACAATTCCTTGACAACCTAAACATTTGCTAAAGGCACTAAGCATGCAATTCAGGCCAACAAACCCCAAACTTTCCTCTATTCCTAGTAGCAAGCATAGAAGGGGTAATCCCACAACAAGTCCCTAATCTATAACAAACTTCTGTTCTATTATAGAAAAGCATAAAGCTAGTACGCGTTCAAGCTTAAAATATGAAGCAAAGATATGGGATTCAAGGGTTTACTCAGAGAATTCATGAATAGAAATAGGAATTAAGATTAAAACATCAAGAGTCTTACAAAGAACCCAAAGCAAGAGGGCTTTAGCCAAGCATGGCTATAGAACCCATACAAGAAAGAAAGGATAAAACCTGGAACATGGACTTGGAGAAAGCTTATCCTCAAGCTCCAGAGCCTAACCTTACTTCTAACTTATTTAGGAATGTATAGAAATGACAAAAGTTACAAAAGAAATGACAAAAAGCCTATTTATAGGCAAACAAGTCCAGTCTGGGCTCTCAAGCGCCAATTAAGCACGCCTGAGCGCCAATTCCAAGTGAAAAAAGTAGCTTTTGGAGGTAATTGGCGCTCAGGCACTCAACAGGAGCGCTCAGGCGCCAATTCCTCTCTAGCATGATATAAATAGCGAACCAATTGGCGCTCAGGCACTCTACACGAGCGCGTGAGCGCTCTCTACATGCTAGAAAGTCTCTTAAACTTCTTCTTTACTGCCCTTTAAGCCTCCCTTCAATTTTCCAAGCCTCTTGGCCTTCTTTCTTCAGCAGTTTCAGACCTGATTACTTAGGAACAAAGCAAGGAAAAATATCTAGGAACTCCAAGAGATTATTAGCATAAAAGACCCTTTATTCAAGTAGAAAAGATATGAAAGTCCTACACTTACTTAAAATGCAAGAAAGGTCCCCATAAAACTATAAAATTACCATAACAAAGTAAAAACACAAATAAAGATAAAAATGCATGAGAATGCATGAAACACTACATGAGACTCAACAAAAAGATTCAAAACAAACAAAGAAATGACCCTAAAAACACTACTAAACTAGGGTCATCACACCACTATACTTAGCGACAGCTCTCCCTCGAGCGTAAAGAACACTCGCTTGCCCTCAAGCGCAAGAAATGCTCCCAAAACAAGTGCTCAACAAGGAATACTTATCACAAAACCGGGGTACAAAGCAACCACAGTTGGTTCCAAGAGAAAGACCCAAAAACCTACTTCATGCATCTTTTGAAAAGAGAAGAGTGTAGAGTCCACTCATGGGAAGCATATAGATCTAAAATCCTAGGATGAGATATTGATTTAGTGCACTGAGCAAACAAGCAGTTCATAGGTTATGGATATCATTCACTCAAGAGCAACAGAGATCAAACATGCACAAATTCAAAGAGACTCCACAAGGGTTGTAATGTTTAGCTTGGTGATGTACAAGGTGGTTGGTCCCGAAGGAAGTCTAAAGCTTCAAGCATCTTGAGTGTGGTCATATTAGTAACCCCGGAGCTTTCAACAACAAACTTTTTAAGCACAAGTCTCTTGACCCCTTTTTCAACTTTCTTTTCTTATATTTTTTTTCTTTTTGCAACTTCAACTTGATTAGGAGTTTTTTTTTTCTTTTTCTTTTTCTTCTTTTTTTTTACACTAGGGGCAAGAGACATTTCCAACTTTATTTAGCTCCAAAACAATTTAAAGACCATCAATTTCCCAAAATCCAACTTATCATCAATCCCAATCATTTAGCTAACAAAGAAATCTTCAATAGGCTCAAATGGGACAACTAGGGACAAATGTTCAAGCCAACAAACTCTGAGGCTCAAAAACCTACAAGTCTCAAGAATTGTACAAGTATCACAAAGCATGCAAAGAGTGAAATCAATACAGAACCAAGAAGTACAAGTGAGTCAGGATCCTCTAGAGAAAATTTATGGTGAAGGGCCTAAGATGGGCCCTTATGGACCCACACCAACTCTATCCTTAAGAAACACTTGGAATACCGAAGTCTCATCCTCTCTTCCCCAAAACATGCAATCACTCATCCCCAAAAGAAAATCCAAGTATTCACAAAAACATTTTCGAAAACCAGCACAAGTTAGAGAGCATAACTAAGGGCAAAAACATGTGAGTATAGGGAAGTAAAGACCCAAAAACGACTCTAACTACTATGCATGATCAAACAAAAAAAAGGTTCTACAAAGAGAAAATATGCTAAAAATGCATGAATTAACTTAAAGGGAAGAGATACACCTCCTCTCCAAGTCAAGCACAGAGGCTATAGAACCGCCTCCCGCTATTCAGTTGCGTGCTCTCTCCTCCTGCAAAATGCAACAAACAAACAAGCAACATAAAACAAGACTTGGGTTGTCTCCTAAGCAGCCCTAAGTTATTGTCCTAGGTGGACTCTCCTTCCTTTGATGTTAGGAAGGAAATTCCTTACCATCAATCTTTCTTCCACATGTGCAAGGTAGGAAACTTGCACAAAACCTTTGGAACAATTCCTTCCAAGAGAGGGTATCATCTAAACCATCGTACCAAATCCTTGCTCCCCCTTTCAAGGAGTGAGGGAAGAGCTTAATCATGAGCTCATCACTAGTCCCACCTTCCATATTTACAAGGTGACTAGTTTGAGTGAATCGAGCCATGTGGTCTTGGAAATTCTCCTCTTTAGACCCCCCACACTTGTTTTCACTAACAAGCTTGATGAGAGCTTGGCTAAGCTCAACATCTTTTTCACTTACGTTGGGGGTCTCCTTTGAAGACCTGGACAAGCTTTTGATCATATCACAAATAAAATCATCATTAAGGTTAGTTTGTGAATTAGGATTGAAAACCGAAAATCTTACCTTGTCCTTACCAACTCGGAGGATGAGCTGACCCTTATCAACATCAATCTTAGCTCTGCCAGTGGCTAAGAAGGGTCAGTCAAGAATGAGAGGAATCTTTGCATCCTCCTCCATGTCCAGCACCACAAAGTCAACAGGGAATACATACATGTCCACCTTCAGTATAACATCTTCCACAATCCCATATGGTGTTTTTAGGGATCTATCCGCCATTTGTAAGGAGAGCATGGTCGGGGTGACCTCTCCTAAGTTCAGCATTCTAAACATGCTAAGCGGCATCAAGTTGATGCTCGCTCCCAAATCACACAAGGCTTCAACAACAGTCAACCCCTCAATCTCCACTGGGATAGTAAAACTCCCAGGATCCCTTCTCTTCTTAGGCATTTTTCTTTGCAAAATTGCACTACACTTCTCGGTCATCATGATAGTTTCATCAACTTCACTCAACTTCCTTCTCTTATTTAAAATGTCCTTCATGAACTTAGCATAGATAGGCATTTGTTCCAAAGCATCGGAAAAAAAAAGGGATATCGATATGGAGTTTCTTAAAAACATCCACAAATTTTGAAAACTTTTTATCCAAATTCTTTTTAGTCAATGCTTTAGGAAATGGAACCTTGCCAATTTCAGGAATAGGATCATTCATCACTCTAGTTTTAATTGGAAAACTCACTTCCTCCTCAACTATTTTCTCACTTTTTTCTCTCTATGCTTTCTTTTCTAACCCATTCAACACTCTACCACTTCTAGTAGTCATAGCAGAAGCACTTTCTTGTTCGGGATTGGGGATAGTATCGGAATGAAGTTTACCTTGAGGCCTTTCGGCTATTTTCTTGGCTAGCTGGCCAAATTGACTCTCCACGTTCTTGATAGCCGCATCTTGGTTCTTATAGTTGCTCACCGTGTAGTTGATGAAGCTCTCCAATAGTTCCTCTAAGCTCTTCTTGCCACCATTTTCACTAACTTGCTCTTGGTCTTGTTGAGATAGTCTAAAGCCTTGACCTCGGGAACCTTGATTAGCCATGGTGCAAAATTCACTAACATGAGGCCCTCCATGAGTCACACACTCCACTTTGGCTATTGTAGCACAAACCAAATTGGTCGCCTTTATGTGATTTTGAATCTCCGCCATTCGTTTGGAGAGTTGCTTGTTGGAGGCCAAGAGCTTGTCGTAAGCTTCAACTTCAAACATACTCCTTCGGGTTTGACGATCATTTTCAGAGTTCATGGCTCTCGCTGCCATCTTTTCTATCAAGTCATACCCCGCTTGTGGGGGAAGAGCATCGAACTCCCCATTAGAAGCCGAGTCCAAACCAAACCACCAAGAGTATTGTAGACCATCATAAAACGTTGCAACCAATTCAGCTTGGGTGAGATTGTGTTGAGGGCATTTCCTCAAGAGCTTCTTGAAGCGCTCCCAAGCTTTATAGAGATTCTCTTCAGCGGTTTGCACAAAAGTCATGATGTCTTTTTTTTAGCTTCCTCAAAACAGCTCTTGGGAAGAACCTTGTTGTGAATTTTTCTGCTAAGTCTTCCCAAGTAGTGATACTCCCTTGAGGTTGTGAATTAAGCCATTCCTCCGCTACATCCTTCAAAGAAAATGGAAACAAGCTAAACCGAATTGCATCCGTCGGAACATTGTTCACCCGGTAAGTGTTGCAATTCCGGATGAATGTAACGCCCCAATTTCTCGAGTGTCACACAGTAACTAATCACGTGTATTTTCACAAAGAATTTTCACCGATTAATTAATTAATCTTT